>NC_030424.2:27432500-27532500 GCF_001660625.3 Ictalurus punctatus
TCGCTCAATAAACTGAACTACTGACAAAATGTTAGTGTGCAATTATTCATCAGCAACAAAAGAAATCGACACTATAACCATAGTTTTCCAAAATAATGAAGCAATGGGGTTCTACAGCATTGAGCATGAAAACATATACAATTAAAAAAAATGATTCATTTTATTCGTAAACAATTTTGCTAATTATTTTGATTCCTCTCATACCTTCAATAGCATGTGCTATATATACACAAACAATATGGCTAGTTCAGGTAATAGGTGCAAACCCTGCAGGAAATGCAATTGATTTCTTACTACTTATATAGCCATCTTTTCTTAAAGCGGCTATAAGTGTTCCTTTAAAGAACATTTCATAGCTAAACTGTCCATGTCGATGGCTCTCTCTAAAAAAAAAAATTTAAAAAGTTTTAAAAACTATTTCTTGATTATTTTCCCGAGCAGCTCATTTGTATTAACTAATCGGGAAGCTTCTCTGCAAAGAGGCGGTCCTGTTTACACCGATACCTGTAGCTTGATACGAAGTAGGATCACAGCAGACTTCTCGCTGTATCTTCAGAACAAACTGTATTGATGACTTATCACCACCACAGACATGTCTATCTCAATACACACCGGCCCATAAGATATTGTCCGGAGACCGTTGTTAAAACCTAGTGAGGTCGAACTTATTTATGACCGGGAGTCCAAAAAGAGCCGTCTCTGCTCTCTGGGTGCAAAAATAGTCACCTCATGGTGTCTGAACAGGGCTACACACATCAACACCACTTACATGAGCTTCGGTTTTGACAAACACAGAAGGAGAAGAGGCGTTTTTGTACAAGCGTTTAATTGTATCAAGGTTCATTTGTTCAACAGTACCTCATCTCTCACCTGCTTCTGTTGGTATATTTTCTTATGACAGTGACATTTCGGTTAAAGGCAGCTGACTCATCTTCCTCATGCTCTCTGGACCGCCGATTTCTGCTTGCTGATCTGAGACCAGTATTTAAAAAAAAGAAAGAAAAAAAAAAAAAAACGAAAAAAAAAAGATGCCGATCCAAGAACAGTATCTCTGGGGAGTGTCTACAGATGGACGCGGAGCTCATATTAAAATATTTTTTTTTAAATAAATTTAAAAAAAAGGATCTAGGAACAGATCTCTAAACCCGAACCTCAGAGAAACAATTCAGGTTGGAATTAAACACGGATCATAATGAATTCAGATTCGACTTGACGTGCCGCGTCGGTACGGTCTCGTAGCAAGCGATAATTACGTGCCACGGCGAGTTCTTCAGCGGGAGAGGATGAGATATTAAAACGACGACGACGACGAGACACGTGAAGGTAGACAGCACGATCTTTGCGCCTTGCTGCTCATGCTGAATCACGGGGCAGCGTAACACACTCGGACGAGCGCGCCATCTGCCCTCTTCTGCATACGCAAGCTCACAGATGCTATTGGTTACTGCCGCAAGACAACACGGAAGATTTAGGTCCCTCGCTTCGCGGTAGTGACATCACTAACGAGCCACTGAGTGTTACAAAATCATATCTGGCATGTTTAGATCTTCGTTTGGCGTGGCCGATGATCGATTAGGGAAACCGGACCGGACGGCAAACTGAGGATTAGAGAGAACAACTGGTGGTTCAGATGATAAATTTATGATTATTTTGAGGGTTGAACCTGCATAGAAAGAAAGCCGTTATTAGACTCACGAACAGAGTACCACAATCGTTGTCTCAGCATTGTAGAGCAGCACAGTTTGGTCAGAATCCTGTTTTCTTACTCGAATATATAAACGATGCTAGGCTAATTAGCAGCCTTTAAAAAGAAATGCATTGTTGCTTTAATTGGAGGAGAATCTCAGAAACCAGCACACACACACACACACACACACACACGCTGCACTTATGTACACATGCAAATAAGCAACAAGTGCTGTTTTAAAGTCTAATTTCTGCCCCGTCGTTACTTTCTACACAACTTTTACACACACATAACACCAAACAAATCAACTTGCACGAGGCTTCACCAGATCAGCTGTGCTATCTAACCACATCCTCTGTCCTGAACACCACCATCATGTTTTCCACACATTTCTTTTTGTTGGAATATTCACGTGAAAGTGATTTCGGTATTCGCCTCATTGCTAAGGTTTAAGCGAGCAGATGAAATGAGGCTCAGTGCCAGAAAGCAACTTTAAAACAAACAAACAAAAAAAAAAAGAAGACATTTTTATTCAGTGAATCGCTCTAAATCGAAACGCGCGCCGCGATCGGAGACACGAGCGGCTAAAGCTTCCCAGTCCGGCTGTTTCCCTTCGCGGATTGTTGAGTTGTGCTGTGCGTGCATGCTTTAAGGCTGAGCGGGAGGGTGTGAGGAGCCGGACGGAGCGGCCGGCGGGGGTGGAGGAGGAGGAGGAGGCTGCTGCTGCGCTCCGGAGTGTGTGTTCGGGGAAGGGGGCGGCGTCGGGCGCTTAAACTTATCCGGACTGCTGCTTCTCCTGGGGGACGGCCTCTGTGAAGAGAAGTGAAGAAGTTCAAATCTTAACACTCACTAGCCAATTTCTTAAACTCACTTTTTATACACGGAATATATCGTCGAGGCGTCAATTTTTTGGGCGTCGCCCAAAAATGAGCTGCAAATGAGCTGCGTCTGTTACTCTCTGTGTGTGTGTGTGTGTGTGTGTTGGAGGGGCTGGCCGAGTGTCACAAATGAATAACAGATGAAGGAGTGAATAAGTCTGTGTGTTGGAGGGAAGCTGGCTCCACAGTCACGTTCATCTGTGCAGGAGGAATTTTTGATTCTGAACATAAAAAGCCCAAACCCCACGCCACCAAAGCAACAGTCTCTTAGCAACCACTTAGTCCTCTACGGCTACCATCTAATACAGGACCTGTTAAAGGTGCTAAAGGAGGGAAGAGGTAGAGAAGAAGGAAGAGCCACCGAGGGAGACCTTAAAAACAAAAATACATGAATAACGTAGTGCGCATGTACGTGTTTTGTGATGTTACCTGAACTCCGTGGGAGGGTCCAGGGTGGATGTGCAGTCCCGGGGGTGTGTAGTGTGCGTGTGGGGCTCGGCTCAGCGTGGCCGGAGGTGTGAAGCCCACTGTGTGACTGGCATACGACAAACCTGCAACACCACGGAGGGTAAAATGTCACTCATCCAAACACGAGTGTCCTTTTCAAAATAATGAAACCTGTGACATCAGAATTACCTTAAATAAATAAATAAATAAATAAATAAATGGTTTATTTTTTTTAAGCGTATTTTACATTGAGGTAAAAGGTAAAGTGTACGACTGGTCCCGCTACAAACACAACGCGTGTACTGCGAGATGCGGTGTTGCCGTGGCGACGTACCTGGCGAGATGGGGCGGCTGGAGGAGGGGGAGGGAGTGTAGGGGGTCGGACTGGACACGGTACGAGCTCTCAGTCCCTGAGCAGACATCTCATTAAAATACCTACAAGACCGAGAAAGAGCAAGAGACACGAAGCGAGAGAGACGCACACACAAAGAGAGAGATAGAGAGAGAGAGAGAGAGAGAGAGAGAGAGAGAGAGAGAGAGAGAGAGAGAGAGAGACAGACAAAGAGAGAGAGCAAGCAAGAGGGACAGAACACATGATGATTCTTTATAAAAGACTGGGTGCAATCTTATACGATGAAATAATGTACAGAATTGAGGGGGATGTGTCTGGAAGCTCATCTTTAGAGTTAGCAAACAGCCTGATGGATAAACAGTCACTAAGCAGATCAGACACACGATCCAAAAGGTTTCGGTCATGCTAACGCTGATTACTTTTTTTTTTTTTTAAACTCTGTCAGAGTTTGGTTGTACCTCTCATCATCCATCTCCAAACTGCTCTCACTCTCGCTCAGCTGCCTGCACAGAGCTTCTCTCCTCTCCATCTCCCGCTGCAGCTTCCTCTGCAGGCGCATGTTCTCCTCCCGCATCTGTCGCTCCTCCTCGATGTACTGCGCTCGCTTCTCCGTGTCTGACAAACGCAGAGGAGGAGGTAGTTGTTTTTTAAAGATCTACAACATGACATCAAGTATGAAGGAAAAAAAAAAAAAAAAAAAAAAAAAAAAAAAAAACACAAAACCCGAGGTCAACTTCCACTCGCTTGTTCTCGAATTGGTTCTGAAAATAATTACTTCGCTTGCCCCTTTTCCCTCAAATTTAGATTTTCATACTCACCTCAGTGTTTGAATATTTGTTCTTTTAGCTGCGTGCCTAGCTGGGGTCATAGCCGATACGAGTGATTAAGATGAAGCTTTACAATCCCAAAGCCGTTTTATTGAAAATGAAGAGATCGCCCTCTAGTGGCTCAATGACCAAATGAGCACACTATATAGAACAGCAGCACATTATAAACCAAATAAACCACCATAAACCAAACCCAATATATACGCGCGTGTTTCTGTTTCATTCTGGAAAAGCTTGGCAATCTTTTCAGGAATGAAGTATTTGTTGTTTACTGTGAACATTTATTCAGTCCTAACTGGAGGATCAGACTGGGGGCAAACCGAACCAGGATGCCAAACTACCACATCCATCTGTTTAAAGCACAGTTAAAATCGTCATGACGATGAAATAAACATGTTTAAAGTATATCATTCGACTTTTGACAAGAAAGCGAACTATAATGCTGAGTACCAAAACGTCACTCAGCCCCCATCCTCATTTGGTCAAAGAATTTAAGGAAGGTGTGAAGAAAAGAGGGACGGATTCGGGACATGAGGAAGAAACGAGGGACAGAAGGAAGGAACGAGTGACGAAAAGAGCGAAAAATTGGGGTTAATAAGGAAGGAATGAAAAAAGTGAAGGAAGGAAGAAAGGAAGTAGTGAAAGAAGAAAGGACAAAAAGAAGGATAGAAAGATAGTGAAACATTTAAAGAAGTAAGGGGTGAAAAGTGAAGGAAGCAAGAAAGGAAGGAGTGGAGTAAGGACAAACGAAAGAGAGGAAGGAAAGAAGAAAGGAACTTGGGAAAGAGTGAAGGAAGGATATATCACGGAGAAAGGAACGAAGGAAGAACGGAGAAATGAAACGAGGAGTGAAGGAAAGTGTGATGGACGGAAGGAAGGATGGAGTGAAGGAAGGAAGGAGGGAAGAAGCTAAGAAAGGTAGGGGCAAAGAAGGGATGAATCAAGAAGAAAGAAGAAGTGAAGGAAGGAAAAAGTGGCAAAAGAAAGGACACAGCAGAGGACAGAAAGAAGGAAGAACGCAGTGAAAGTAGAAATGAAACGAGGAGTGGAGGAAAGTGTGGTGGAGGGAAGGAACGAAGGATGAATCAGGAAAGAAGGAATGAAGGAAGGATGTTAGGTAGCAGGCTAGTTGTTTACTACAAAGCAAATAACAGCGTTCAATACAAACCAAAAACCCCCGAAGTGCATTACCTGTGCACTTACATTAACTGTGCCACTTACACTCTGTACCTGTGTGTGTGTGTGTGTGTGTGTGTGTGTGTGTGTGTGTTACTCACGCTGCATCTCAGTCGTGCGCAGGCTGCGCTTCAGCCTCTCCACCTCGCTCTTGAGGAAACGGATGTGCCGCATCATGTTCTCAGGTGAGTCGATCTCCATGGAAACGTCTCGCGGGGAGGGCGGGGCCGACACCGGCTGGTCCAGCTTCTCCTGCAGGATCCTGACAAACAGTGCAGAGGACGATATCACACAAAGCGCACACACACACACACACACACACACACCCTACAATCAATATCCATAATTCACCAACACCTCACACACTGACTCGTTCACTAAACCCCGGCCCTAAAGTCAGTGACTGACCAATCGTAGCGTAGCTACTCTTGGTCTCGGTGAGATTTTGGTTGTTGCCAGTGGTGTATTTACAGAGGAGTGGTTATTTTTGTTAATCTATTTTCTAAACCCGACACACTGGAAGAATGGATCAGGATCTCTACAATCCTGGATCAGCGTTCCGATTCGCACCTTTTCTCGGCCTCCAGCTTGTCCATGCGCTTCCAGAGCCGGTTGACCAGCGCCTCCTGCTCCTGCTCCAGCGTGTTCTCCAGGTCGATCTTCTCACGACGCAGCTACAAAACACACGAGCCGCAAAGTGAGACTCTAAACCACGAGATGGATTCGACTCCACATACTCTAGAACGTTCTCCCAAGTAGAAAGGTGCTAAAGGAGTTAACGTTCACGAACAAAACACTTCGAGACGCGCTCTTAAAGGAAAAATAATCAACGTCGGGGCTGCAACTCCACAACATCGCACAACACCGTGGAATATTTTCCTATAATAGCACGACCCCGAGTGTTTTATTCCTGACTTGTGGTTACAGTAGTACCGTAGACAGTGTTACCTGCTCTAAGGTGAGCTGCTTGGTGATGGTGTCGTTCTCCAGCTTCTTGATCTTCTTCATCAGCTTGTTGACTTGAAACTCCTGCTCCTGCTCCAGGTGCTGCTCCAGCTCGGCCTTCTCGTGCTGGAGCTACAGAGAGACGACGAGGAAACGAGTGAGGACCGTTCCTACTTAAACAACAGCCTTTCCAAAGCTAAAATACAGACAACGAGCTGAAACTCCAACTGCAACCACTTGGTTGGGTGTTTGTGGTTTTTCTTCCTTCTACAAAACCCTGAAAGGTAGAACGAACGTTCTACCAAAGAACACTGAGGATACAGCCATGGGATTAAAAATACTGCTAATATTAATACTGACGGAAAGAGAGACAGACTACAGGTTAAACGCATTTTTTCCTCCCAAAGTCAACCAGACGACGCGCTTGAGCAGAGCTCTGGCGGAGATTCATCAAGGCCAGGTAGCGAGCTACGAGATGAGGAGCACGCTGGTACAGATGGTGGTGTTAGCGCGAAGGTCCAAGCTTTGGAAGCTGATCTGTTTGAGCCGAGTGTACAGATGAGGAGGCGAGAGCTGGACCAGGGGTGTCCGATCTTATCCGGAAAGGGCCGGTGTGGACGCAGGTTTTCATTCGGACCAAGCAGGAGCCACACCCGAACCAAGCTCAACTGATTAAACAGGTGGAATCAGATGTGGCTCCCGCTGGCCCTTTGCGGGTTAGATTCGACACCCATGAGCTGAACAGACAAAAGCACTAAAGTGCCGCTGCATCACCCTCAGTAGGTCGAGATGACTCGAGGGCACCACTTTCAACAGACAGTCGAACGGCATTGTGGGTGATGTTTGAACTAGAAATGCCAGGATGGCTCAACGGTTAAGGCTCTGGGTTACTGATCAGAAGTTCGGAGGTTCAAGCCCCAAAAACCACCAAGCTGCTACCTTTGGGCCATTGAGGGTTAACGCTCTTTGCTCCATGGGCGCTGTATCATGGCTGACCCTGCGCTCCGACCCCAACTTCCCAAACAAGCTGGGATTGCAAAGAAAATAATTTCACTGTGCTGCAACGTATGCGAGACAAATAAGGCTTATTATTATTATTATTATTATTATTATTATTAAACAAATCTTAATATTCAAGTCCTCCATGGAGGATATTTTCCTTCGGATAAATGAATCGCCACCAGGTCGTGTGTTATTTGGACAGAAGGTCTGGTTGTGGTCCAGACAGTGTGTCACTACATGCCGAGCCACATACGGTGGTCACGATGACTCACCGTTCCCACTCAAACTCCCGGCGTTCTCTGGGGTAGAGCGGACGCTTCATAAAGCCGTGCTGTGGAGAACTTTGGACCGTTTGAGATGTGCCACTGGGCGGGGCTACACGAACAATCGGTTTATGATTACCCCTCACCGAAGGCGCCGGAGGAATTCTGATAAAGACTGATAACGACCACACATGTGACTTGTGCAGCTCGCTCTCAAAAGAAGGTAAATGTTTACAGAGGCCGCTCGCCGTTTAAAGGGGCTTCCCGAGGAAACGAGACGACGCGGCTCTCCCGCGACAGTAAATGAAAAGAGAGGGATAAACAACTGGACGGTAATGGAGATGTGTGATGATGGATGAGTAACATCATGCAGAGCTGCAGTAACTAATCCTCAGTCGTACGCACCCACAGGCCGAGCGGACTCTCCGATTACCCGCCCTTCCCCAAAACACCCACACCTCCCCCACAACACGTGTCCTCCGCTCTGCTCGAGTCTGGTCTGACTCACTCGCTCCGAACGCAGAGCACTTGCCCCCGTTTGTACAGAGATTTCAATTTCCGGTAGAAACGAGCCCAAAAAACACGCCACGTAAATCAGTGAATCATCCCGAGCTGTGGGCGAAACAGGAGAAAGTGTAGAGCTGCACGAGCGCTGACGGAGGAGCAGATTTTTTTTTTTCCACCGTGTGGAAAAGCTTTTGTTGTAGCTTTGATAAGTGCATGGAAACGCCTCCTTAAAAAAAAGGATTGAACGATGAAAAATAAAACAAGCAGCCTGGGCGTCTGGGACAAGCTGATTGCACGTCTGGGGCGTCAGTGGTTCATTCGTAGTCGCACGTATGAATGTGATGGTGAGGTGTCCACAAACTTTTGGCCAGGTGTTCTATCGAAATGCGTTCTAGCTGCTTCGCACGTTTCGTGGTGGAATTTTAATCGCTGTTCATTTGTAACAGGTTAAGGCGAAGTTCACGCTACATGACTTTCAACGTCGGCAGATCGTGGCGTTGTTCAGACTACGCGACTTGCTGTCTTGTAATCGGGAGTCTTGAAGTCGTCGTGGTGTTCACGCTACGTGATTGCTCGATGACAGGGGGGCCCACACGATCTGACGACGGCGGTCAGAGTAGTTTGCCGAGTAGTTTGCACGTAATGATCGATGCCGATCGCCTTTGAAATCGTGTAGTGTGAACTAGGCTTTACAAAATTTACTTGTATACATGACATTTTTTGTTATTATTACAACAATTATAATATATATATATATATATATATATATATATAAAATTTTTGTATATAACTTATATTATAACAACAAGCGAATGTGCAAACAAAGATGAACCTGAGTGGTACAGCGCAAAACTATCAACTCTGAACAGCACATAGAGCAAAACTACATATAAAAAAACGGATAAAAACTACCGCTACACAGATTTATCCTGTACCCAGGAACCTGAGCGTTCACTTCATTCAGCATTAATGCCTTTGAGGAGATAACCAGATGGTCACATGGTGTTGAATCATGTTATGTGCAGTTTTTTTCTAGGTTTCTAGGCAAAACTCTCTATCCATCTGTCTATCATATATATATATATATATATATATATATATATATATATATATATATATATATATATATATATATATATAAATAAAAACATATAAAAAAAATTAAAATAAAAAAGGAGATATATTTATATATATATAAAGAAAGAATGAAAAATGTATTTCTATTTTAAGAACGAGTCAAAGACAGAAACCTTTCAGTCTCCACACTGGATCTTAAAAACAAAACAGGAGAACAGAAAAAGGCCTGGAGGTAAATATTGCACCCAAGATGATTTAAAAACAGAGTGGTTATTACAGAATTTTTATTTTTCACCACAAGGCACTTTAATACTTAATACAATGAGCCTTGGGGTTTATTCTACAAGTCTGTGGATCTTTTTCCTCCAAAACAGATGTTGGTGTTGCGGTGATGTGAGATTTTACACAAAGCGCCTCAAAAAAACAAAAACAAACACATCTGGTGATTTACCTGCATGAGTTTCCGGGACAGATCGTTAGTAAGGAACTCCTCCTCTTTCTCATAGTTCACGGCGAGCGTCTCCTTCTCTTTCTGCAGAGCCTGGATCTTCTTAAACAAGGTGTTGGAGATGAACTCCTCCTCTTGCTCCGCCCTCGCTTGCTGCACACAAACAGGACATCGTAAAATTAGCGCCGAGTCACCCAGAGGATGCACAGAATGAAAGAACATACAGTGAAGAAATAAACACAGGCAGTAGGTTTGGGAACGGGATGGCACCATGCAGCATGGTGCCGGTCCGCCATTTTAGCAGCGTTAGTCAGTCGTCTAGTCAGATTTTATTTATCTCCAACGGAAGCAACGTTGCTTCAAAGGTAACGTACGAGAGCCGTGTGGATACTACGGATATATACCTGTGAGAAGACTAACCTACTAATCAAAACACAATTTGACTGATAGAATACAAATTTGATTGATGATTTAGCAAGAATGTAGAGGTAGCACTAGCTAGGACGTGAGACAAACTAAAAGTAAATCAAAATGCACACTACAAATAAATTCTTTCCAAAGATGGTTTCTGTCATATTTGGTCTTTTTTATACACGTTCAAGTGTTTGATTTTAGTTAGTTATCTGACGCTATAAACACGGGGGTGTGACGTCATGATCGACAGCTTCTCTGAGCGAAATAGTCACTGAGACGGACTTTGTTCAGGATCTTCGGGAGGAGATCAGAATCAGAACATTAACTTTAATTTGGACATGTCCATAACAGCTTATTTCACACCGACATAATGAGTTGAAAAAGTTCAGGGGTGTGTGCTTGCGACTGGAGTGTGGAGTGTGGGAGTGTGGGCGGGACCTTGACACCGAGCTCTGAGATGTCAGCACCGTATTGGGATGTTGGCGGCTTTGCAGTGGAAGAGAGTGAAGGTGCACCGTCCATCCTTTTTTTTTTTTCTTTTTTTTTTACATTTAATATACAGTCTATGTCACTAACAGAATAGTATCGCCCATGGTTCTGCGGGGAGGACAAGACGGGGCGTGGCCAGGCACAGAAAAAGCAGAAAAGTGCAGTTTTCTGGTGGCTCCTGTATCACCGTAGCAACAGGCCAAAAATCATAAATGCTTCAGCAAATCCGTCGACGTTCTGAGATTGATCACGATCAAGTGTGTGAAATCGAACCAAACCACGTTCAACATCATAATCAGACAGGGTTCACTGCTCGCTCTCAGAGGAACTCGAACACAACACACACGAAGACCACGTTCTGGTCAGAAAATTTCCCGTTAGTGAAAAAGCAGACAGGAAATGACTTATACTTTAATGATAATACCTCTTTTGTCTCTCTGACTGTAAACGGATGACTTATCACACAGGACCGGTGCCAAAAAACACAGCACAGAACAATTAAACTAGTAAAAAACGAAAACTTTCCATCACGGTATGAAATAAAACTCACGCTACAACCTGATATCAGTTTTCTTCATCGCACAGCATCTGCTTACAGCTTCACATTAACGGGATACTAAATAAAATAAAAAGTCATGAAACTAAATTCCTCTTACACCACAGCAACGTGCCAAGGATAACATTTCTTTATTTATTAAAAGAAAGGCAGACTTTCATCCATTTATAGTGCCACGTTTCGTTAAACCGCCACAGAACAAGTTCGTTCCTGTTCTCACTTACATTAGAGTAGCTAGAAACAGATAAAAACTTATAAGGTAATTGAGAACGTTTTTAAGACACTCGATGCATATCGCGATATATAACTTAGCTAACAAACCATCTGCAAAACAGTTGTAAATTAAACAAACGAGAAACGTTAAACTGGAGGTCGACGATACTTTTCTTTAATGCCTACAAGGACAAAGAAGATTAAATTTTTTTTTTTAAATTACCTGGAATTGACATCCATTTTGTAACATTTAATTCGTAATTAATAAAACCAGGGAGAAAAAAAAATCATCATACCAACGATATCTCAGAAAAGTGTATCGCGTAATCATTTATCAGGATATAGATATTGTATCAATATATCGCCCAGCCCTAGTGTTTACAACTACGCGAATTACGGAAATTGCACTTGCACAAAATTGTTTCGCACACGCTTTCGCAGTGTTGGTAAACGAGACCTTTTAGCTGTGTTCATATTCGACGCATGACAACCGAAGAGGGTTTTGTCTGAACATACGTTGCTATGGCGTCACGTGATGCGTCTCGGCCCGAATCTGCGGAAAGTTCCACACGTTGCTGGTGTTTGCATAGAGTAATGCTGCATTTGTGGCGCATGTAAGCGGTCATTTGCAAGAACGTTTCCGTGAATCTTTTGTATGCTTAGTTTCATAAGTGATAACTAATGTTTAGGGCTGCAACTAACGATTTTTTAAAAATAAATCAGTTAATCTGTCGATTATTTCTTTGATTAGTTGGATTAAAAAGGTCCATTTTTATTTTATGTATTCATGTTGATTTGACGTCACTCCATATGTGGGGAAGGAACCGGCCGTTGGTGAAGATGGCCCCAAATTTCAACCGGCCGTTCGAGAAGACCGCCCCAAATTTTTAACTGGCCATCAAGAAGACCGCCCCAAATCTCAGCCGGCCGTTCGAGAAGACCGCCCCAAATCTCAGCCGGCCGTTCAAGAAGACCGCCCCAAATTTCAACCGGCCGTTCGAGAAGACCGCCCCAAATCTCAACCGGCCGTTCGAGAAGACCGCCCCAAATTTTTAACTGGCCATCAAGAAGACCGCCCCAAATTTCAACTAGCCATTCGAGAAGACCGCCCCAAATTTCAACTGGCCATTCGAGAAGACCGCCCCAAATTTCAACTAGCCATCAAGAAGACCGCCCCAAATTTCAACTGGCCATTCGAGAAGACCGCCCCAAATTTCAACGTGAGGGGTTTTTGGGGGGCTTTTACCGGTTACATGTCGGGAATTACAAGTTGCAACTTTGGCTCAAACGCAGAATGTGTTCCAGGACTTCACACATCAGTAAATCCACTCTTGAACAAATACAGAAGGTAAATCAGCACAATCTCTCCATACACATTACAGTCTGTAAAAATAACTGCCATGATGGATTTGGACCAAAAAACCCCCACCTCCCAGTAAAACTAATCCCGTCTAAACAGAGTTTAATACATAAACAATACCCAGCTAATACTAAATGCATTAACTGTGACAGCTAAGCTACACAGACACTAATCCACGGATAAAAACACAAGATATCCCCACTTCACATAAACACTGCTCTGTCATATATCCATTTTATATTATGACCAAATAAACTACGCCATAGGAAAACAAACTGGGTTGCCACAGTAACGCGTATTTAAATCCTTCTACACCGCGTCACTTGACGTCTCATTTACGTACACGCGAAGTGAAAAGTGAAAATCTGGCAACCCGGGTTCTATTTAGCGACGCTAACATGACTCGCTGGAAAGAATGCTAACCCAGATTTAATCGATATATCAGAAACATTAAGAATAACAATACATTTTAAGCACATAACATGTTCAAAAAAAGTTAGATAAACAAGATTTATAATTTCTTTTTTTTTAAAAAAAAGGATAAATAAATGATGTATTTTAGCTAGCATGTGAGACGTAAGGTCCTAGCTAATTTAGAAGCCAAGGCTAACAACAGAAGCGATTATGAAGATAAATTTTTTATATTTTTTCTGAGTTAAATTTATGATAAACTGACTGACATGAGTATAAGAACTGGTTGTTTTTGCTTTTACACCCCGTGTATGGAGCTACAGTGGGAATAGGGAGGCGTTTAGGATTAATAAATACTAACAAAATGGCGCTGTAGGTACAAGACGAAAACACACATGTATTAAAATAAATAAATAAATAAATAAACAGAGTGCGAGTTCGGCTGAGGTGACTCACGATAGTGACGCTGGCTCTGCGCAGGTCGCGGTTCTCCTCCTGCAGACACTTGCACTTCAGCCTGAGCGTCTCCAGCTCGATCTTCAGCACTTTGTTCTCCTGCTGCAGGGACGCCAGCCGGTTCGTCAGCTCCTCCAGCCGAAACGCCGAGATAAACACGCCCTGCTTGCCGTCCCTGGCTGTAGCCGGAGCGGTCGCGGTGGACGAAGAAGAGGAAAGCGGCGTGGCCGAGCTACTGCTCCCCGCTCCGTCAGTATCACTCTCGCTAGCGCTATCCGCCATGACTGCACCCCGAGCACTGAATCTGATCCCGCACAGCCACAGAGCGCCAGGGCAGGGAAAGCCCCGCCTCCTGAATCGGGATTGGTTCATGTTCTCACCTCCTCACACAGGATTGGTCCGATTTTTCCCCGCTTCCTGTTACGTCACACTTCCGGTTTTGTTTGCAGAAACGGGTCGTACCATTGGCTGTGCACGGGCAATTCAGAAATGTTGGCACCCTTCAAAAGAATGATCGAGAATTCTTGTACGATAAAAATAATTCAAGTTAGACCCTTAAAAATTCAATAAAATATTTAATAGAGCTCACAAATATCTTTCATAAGATCTTTTTTTTATTTTAATTCCTTGTACAAGTAGTAAAATCAAAACAATAGTTTTAAAATAAATAATACATGTAAAAAAAAAAGTATTATTAAAACAGATTATTGATTGATTTTTAAATTATTAATTGAAATTATTCCAGTTTATCTGAGTGAGTGTAAAAGGCTAAAAAACGAAAAGAAAAAAAGTCATGTCCAGTTGTAAGGGCATTTTAAAGTCTATCTATATATCTGACTCTTCTGGAGGAACATATATATTTTTTGTTTTCTATCCAATTGATTTAGTTCTCATCTGAATATTTCGTCCTTAATTTCCTAATTAGGGTTGTCAAACTCACACCTCGGGTCTCTTTTCTAGTCACATTGTATTTAAACCAGTGACTTAAACATCCAATCTATGAACTGTGCATGAGTGTGAACCATTACCCAATCACAGCACAGGAGGAGAGATGATATAGCCAATCACAGTGCAGAAGGTGGGACTTGCGTAAGTACCGCTGAAGAAAGAACATCAAGTAGACCTGGCTGCAGCCTGCAGAAGAGGGCCGGGCTGTACTTTTGGGTGGGGCTACATGTGTCAAGTTAGGGTTAGGCATCGATGTCATTACATTGCCATTAACCAATGAGACCAGTTATGGGCAAAGCGACACATCTAGCCCCACCCAAAAGTGTAGCCCCGCCTCATTCTGCAGGCTGCAACCAGGATCTTCTCCATTCTACAGAGGGACTATGGAGAGCATCCTGGACAACCTGGTTCGGAACATGCATTGTTTCAGACAGAACGCAAGACCCTGCAGAGGATAGTGAGAAGATCATCGGGGTCTCTCTTCCCTCCATCACAGACATTTACATCACATGCTGCGTTCGCAAAGCCACCGGGATGACCCCATACACCCCTCACACAAACTCTTCACCCTCCTGCTGTCTGGAAAAAGGTTCCGAAGCATTCGGGCCCTCATGGCCAAACTGTGTAACAGTTTCCTTCCCCAAGCAATCAGACTGCTCAATACTCAGAGATTGGACTGACACCAATCCAGACATACATACACAAGGTGAAAACCACTGCTAACCCAGAAGAACATTAAGGCTCATCTGAATTTTGCCAAAACACACCTTGATGATCCTCAAACCTTTTGGGAGAATGTTCTGTGGACTGATGAGTTGAAAGTGGAACAGTTTGGAAGACAGGGGTCCCTTACATGTGGTGTAAACTAAACACAGAATTCCATAAAAAGATCATCATACCTACAGTCAAGCATGGTGGTGGAGTGTGATGGTGTGGGGATGCTTTGCTGATTCAGGGCCTGGGCAACATGCAATAATTGAGGGAAACATGAATTCTACTCTCCACCAGAAAATGCTAAAGGAAAACGTCCGGTCTTCAGTCAGTAACTTGAAACTCAAATGCAACTGGATTATGCAGCAAGACAATGATCCAAAGCATAAGAGTAAATCCTAGTCCTAGAATTGAAACACTGATCTCCAGTTATCGGAGCAGTTATTGCTGCTAAAGGTGGCACAAACAGATTTTAAGTTTAAGGGAGCAGTTAGTTGTTCACATTGGTGATACGTGTTTCTTCAATAAAAAAAAAAAACCCAAAAACAGTTTACTCAAGTTGCCTTTGTTTTATGTTGTATTTCGTTTGAAGATCTAAAACTATTTAGTATGAGATATGCACGCTAATACTTTTTCACAGCACTGTAGTCCTGTGCACGACTTTGTATTCTTATTTAGTCCTGTTTAGTCTCACGTAGCTCTGTGTTGTTTTATTTAGCACCGTGGTCCAGGAGGAACGTTGTTTCACTGTGTACTGTACCAGCTGTATATGATAGAAATGACCATAAAGCAACTTGAACCTGAACTTATTAGAGAGCAACACCTAATTTAATTACTGCACTACCTAGTGTTTATATTGCTACCATGCAAAATAGTCACATTATGTTGCATTTTAATAAACGGTATTGCTATACATTCTAAGAAATGGCAAAATGACAAACGGACACCAGTATAAACGGGAGGTCACATGAAATAACTAATCAATATTTAGTGAAAGAAAATTATATATATATATATATATATATATATATATATATATATATATATATATATATATATATATATATATATATATATATATATATATATATATATATATTGTAAGTGGAATATTCAAAATTGCGATTATTCATTCATTCATTGATTCATGCATCTTTAGTAACCGCTATATCCTGGTCAGAGCTGTGGTGGATCCAGAGCCAATCCGGTGAACACTGGGCATGAAGCAGGAATACATCCTGGAAGATATGTCCATCTCGGGGCACCATGCACATACATTCACACACTCATTCTCACTTAGCGGCAATTTATCCTAGTCCGTCCACCTATTGGTACTGTATGTTTTTTGGTGGTGGGAGGAAAATGGAGAACCAGAAGGAAACCCACACAGATACAGGGAGAACCCGAGCTCAGGATCAAACCACGGACCCTGGAGCTTTGAGGCAGCAATACTATAATATTTGGTGTAATTAGTATTTGAAAGTGTAGTGACGGGGGACTCCAATGGACGTAGAAGATGGAGAGAATAGTCTCTAATTGTCAACGACAGAGACGGGCAAATAGGCCAGGCCAGGGCTGTAACAACTGAAAAAGATATATATTCAAATATATAACCCATGGTGACGGAACATCCTGAAGGCAGTCATTTCTGTTGCACGCAGTTGAACTGAGCTGAATATATTCTCTGTAATATAAATATGACTTTTTTTTTTCTTTCCCAGCCAGCTGTTAATTTGAACTAAAAAAAAGACAAACGCTTTAGCAAAGCAGATGTGATGGAGCTATGATACCACAAGATAGCAGTATTGTAACGCACACCTATCCGTAGATTATCCCACTTACCCCGAGGTCACTTGCCAACATTGACAAGTTAAAGCTGTCAATGATGTTTGCGGCACAAAATTTGACAGAAAGGATAAAAATAATACATTTTGGTTAGTTCTTTTAATATACGGGTCGTTAGACCTAGAATTCTGCCTACTCTAAATCCAATACGCAGGGATAAAGTAGAGCGATAAGGTTACATTTATTTGAAGCAATTGTGATAAATAGTTTAAGAGCGAGAGAGATTAAGAGAGAGAGAGAGATTGTGCGAGTGTTAATTACCTGCGTCTGTGCTGCTGTGTTTCTACTAATAATGAAGCCGTGAGTTTAACTACCGTATGCACATGTAACTAAATGTTACTATGGTTACAGTTGTTTATAGGCAGCACGTTAATTTAGAACAGTGATTAAGCTGGATGGAATTACTTGTGCATTATATGGTTTGAACGCAGACCTTCCAGCCAATCAGAATCGAGTATTCAGACAGGCTCTGACATAAAAGTTATTATTTAAGTCTGGATAGTGGTTTTAATTTCCCTTGATATCAATAACCACGCATGTTTTGCTAGCAGGAGAGTTGTACGATGGCTTTGCGCTGCTCGGTCTCATCGGTGTTTTCACGTACCCTACGTGCGCTAATTTAATCCCCCCAGTACGCCGATGCGTGTAGTGCAGGAGGCGGTGGGATTCAGAAGAAGTAGCTTGGCTATAGTTAGAGCAATGAGGTGAGCCGCAACACCATGCCGTGCATTTTATTTAAACGTACATGCCAAATGCAAATAAAAAACAGAAACACGCTTATACAAGTGCACATTTCTCACAAAAGAATGAAATGAAGAAAAGAAAACACTTTTTTTATTTCCAAAGAAGTTGAATTTTCCTTTAAGAGAAATATGAAACATTGGCAACGGGGTAGAGGGTGATGTTCTGCCCTCACTGATTCTATCAGTTCTCAGAGGACTATTAGTGTTCGATACGGCCCGTCTTCATATCCTGTTCTTTCACACTTTTTTACAAAAAAAAAAAAAGAAAGAAAGAAGGCAAAAGAGAATCCGTCAAAGCTAGAAGATTGTGTGAGCGCTTATGAAATCTGTCTGTACGTATCGGCGCACATGGTGGTGAGGATGTGAGCTGAGTATTTCTTTTTCTCTCAGAAATAACACATTGTAGCTCTGGTAAGAGGCTTAGTGAGGTCACTTTATTTCTTATCAAACTAAGCAATGATGCAGGAACGCAGGAAATCAGTAGGAAACAGTGAAGAACGTACACTTCATAAGCGCATGCTGAAACATGGAAGAAGCACTGAAGACTGACTCATCTAAAGCATCGATACTTTCGTGATCTGGCCTTGTTAACCAATAGATATGAGACTATTCAAGAGTCTAATAGAAAGCGAGATATTGTGTACAGAAACAAGAGCAGAGCTTCGAACATTTTCTCGGATCCCTCTATCCTCAGAGCACTCGTTTTTGCTAGCCAATATGTTTCAGCGGTTGTTTTCCTCAAGGTCAGGCACAATCGATGGGTGGTCATGCTGCAAATCGCTTCTATCACACAGTCTTATTGGGGCCATTCCAGAAAATTAGTAATCATGCCATGGAAAATAACATTCTAAACATAGAAAAAAACCCCACTTTTGTTTTGTTGTGTGAAGTTTATGTCACAGTTAAACATGCAGCCTGTGAAAAGCCGATTCAGACATGACCATAAGGCAAAATCTATATACATTATACTAGATATGAAACGATATTATATTCCTCAGGAACATATACACCAAAACAATTCATTTTCACTCTTTGAGTACAGGTCTTGTACTCAATCAAATCTCTTTTATCATATTTAATGTATTTCTGAAAACTTCATGCTTCACCACTACGACGTACACCGATCAGCCATAAGATTAAAACTACTGACGGGTGAGGTGAACAACATTGATTATCTCATTCCCATGGCACCTGTCCAGGCGTGGGAGATACTAGGCAGCAGGTGAACAGTCAGTTCTCAAAGTTGACGTGTTGGAATCAGGAAAAATGGGCAAGTGTAAGGATCTGTGCGACTTTTACGAGGGCCAGATTGTGGTGGTTAGACGACTGAGTCCGCGGGTCTCTAAAACAGCAGGTCTTGTGGGGTGTTCCCGGTATGCAGTGGTTAGTACCTACCAAAAGTGGTCCAAGGAAGGAGAACCGGTGACGGGCACCCAAGGCTCATTGACGTACATGTGGAGTGAAGGTTAGTCCGTCTGGTCCAATCACACAGAAGAGCTACTGTAGCACAAACCGCTAAAAAAGTTAATGATTGAAAGGTGAAGAAGCATCAGAACTGAACCATGGAGCAATGGAAGAAGGTGGCCTGGTCTGATGAATCACAATCTAATATGTTCTCATTTCTACAGTAACAACTTACAGTGATAGATATTTGTATGTCAGATGCTAAACATTATCTATGGCTAACAACAAACAGATTAAAAAGCAGGTTGTTATTTAAAAACATATCATTGAAGATGTGGTGAAGAAGAGGCTGGCGAGGGAATGATTATTTATAGCTAATGGATTTGCTAAGCTGTGGTAATTACAAAAGGCAACAACACTTCAAATCAACCTCGCACTGTTGGACTGAGAGTAAATGAATGCGTTTGGTATCAATGAACAAAACAGCAGGAATCACGAAGGTGACTGAATCATGAAGGTCCGTCTCCTTCCTTTCAATCGCCCTGTCATTCTCTCCTCTCTCCTCTCCTGGGAAACCTGACAAAGACACCTCACCTATTGTTTGTCCCATCAGGAACGGATCGAATGTCTCTGGTGTAAATAAACAAAGTGATGTGAATCATGAAGGTGATGGACTTTCGATCAGGCAGTTTGCTTTCTTATGGGTTGAATGAAGATTCATCCAAAAACACGTTCAGACGGCTATATAGTTCTCCGGAGGTTGAATCTTAAAATCGTTGATGTAAGATAAAGTGACATTTTTAACCTTGTTAATTGCAGATAAATGTTCAGAGCCTAGCTCGAGTACTAGCTCAGATTTTCCAATGAGATTTAAATTTCTCTCTGGCACAAACCCACAAAATTTGCATACAATAATGACTGCCCTTTTTTATTTTCTGTATAAATCCAACAAAATGACTAACACTTGTTAAAATGATGGTGACGTTTATTCACAAGAGATTTACCCAGTTAAGTGCATTCATGAGGCTAATTGCTAATTCTTCTCATTCGTTCTCCTTTAATATACAGTTGAGGTCAGAAATGTACATACATCTTGCAGAATCTGTTAATAATTAAAAAATAATAATGAGAGGGATCATAAAAATTGCATTTAGTTGTTTATTATTCAGTTCAAAAGTTTGCACACGCTTAATTATTAATCCTGTGTGTGTCGTTACCTGGATGGTCCACGACATGATGTGTTTATGTTCTGTGAGAGTTCTTCACGAGTCCCTTGTTTGTCCTGAGCAGTTAAACTGCCCGCTGTTCTTCAGAAAAATCCTACAGGTCCTGCACGTTCTTTACTTTTGCAGCATCTTCTGCAGATTTGACCCCCTTTCTAACAGTCGCTATATGATATTAAGATCCATCTTTTCACACTGAGGACGACTGAGGGACTCCATCCATCCATCCATCTTCTATACTACTTTATCCTTTTCAGGGTCATGGGGAAACCTGGAGCCTATCCCAAGGAGCATCGGGCACAAGGCGGGGTACACCCTGGACAGGGTGCCAATACTGAGGGACTCGTACACGACTATTACAATAGGTGCAAACGTTCACTGATGCTCAAGAAGGCAACAAGATACATTAAGAGCCAAGGGGAGGGGGTGTAAACTTTTGAACAGGATGATCGGTGTAAATTGTTATTATGTTGTCTTCTGGAAAACATGTGAATATCTTATGTAGCTTCTGAAGGACGGCACTACATGAAAAAATAATAACAATTTACAATCTGTATCTACAATCTTTATAGATCCTTTCCAATTGGTTCTAGATTGTTTCAATTAAAATTATTTCTAACACGTCACAACTCACTAAATATTTAATAACGATTTAAAAAAAAAAACTCAATTCATTTGTATCTATTCCTAAATTTTTTTTATTAAATTTTAAATGCTAAAATAAATGGTGTGTATAAACGTTTAACTAGCGTTGTATTTTTAATAAATTGAATCCTAATTTGAAAGATATGCTCCACAGTCTCCAAATATATATGCATATTTGTTTTTGTGACTCTTATTTTTGAACTCGCTCCACTGTGCAGTAGTTTGCTCTAAAAATAAATATATGGAAAGTATATATTGGATCTATCGGCAAGTCGGTGAGCTGCTGTCTTGCTTTATACTATATCACGAGCACAAACTAAGGTACGGATGCTATTTCTGAATTCTCTGGGCATTCACACACACGCACACACACACACACCAATGTGCAACCATACCAGATTTCTTGCCAGATTTCCTGTTTTCTTTTCTTGGCGTGAAATTCAGAGTTTTATGCATATATGAGTAAACACAAGTTCTAGTTGTCACAGTGTTAGGAGTCAGTCTAAGGTTCCTGACTCTCCTTATCCACTCCTCTTTTGTTTTATTTGTGCTATACACCAAAGACATTTGGGTTTGAGATCAAAAGATGGACATGAATCATTGAGAACAATGAATAATAGAACAATAACATACAGCGCCCTCCACTAATATTGGCAGCTTTGGTAAATATGAACAACGAAGGCTGTGAAAAATTGCCTTTATTGTTTAACCTTTCGATCTTTTGTTCAAAAACAGTCTAAAAGCACCCTTTTAGTCAATACTTTGTGCTAGCTCTCTTTGCCAAGATAACAGCTCTGTCTTCTCCTATAATGCCTGATGAGGTTGGAGAAGACATGGCGAGGGATCTGAGACCGTTCCTCCATACAGAATCTCTCCAGATCCTTCACATTTCCTCTTCAGTTCACCCCACAGCTTTTCTATGGGGTTCAGGTCAGGGGACTGGGATGGTCATGGGAGGACCTTGATTTTGTTGATCAGTAAACCATTTTTTTGTTGATTTTGATGTTTTGGATCATTGTCCTGCTGAAGATCCAACCACGGCCCATTTGAATCTTTCTGGCAGAGGCAGTCAGGTTTTCATTTAATATCTGTTGATATTTGATGGAGTCCATGATGCCATGTATCCTAACAAAATGTCCATGTCCTCTGGCAGAAAAACAGCCCAGAACATTAAAGATCCTCCTCCATATTTAACCGTGGGCATGAGGGACTTTTCCATACGGCTACCTCTCTGTGTGCTCCAAAACCACCTCTGGTGTTTATTACCAAAAAGCTCTATTCTGGTTTCATCTGACCATAGAACCCGATCCCATTTGAAGTTCCAGTAGTGTCTGGCACACTGAAGACACTCGAGTTTGTTTTTGGATGAGAGTAGAGGCTTTTTTCTTGAAACCCTTCCAAACAACTTGTGGTGATGTAGGTGACTTTGGATTGTAGTTTTGGAGACTTTCTGACCTCAAGACTCATGTCATGGTTGAACAGTTTACTGTTCCTAATCACCCAGGTGTATGAAAAAAATGTAAAATATCAATGTACAATATATTTGAAGTATTTATATGAATTCATAGGGGTCCCAATAATTGTTGCACACCTGTATTTAACAATTTTTTTTTATAAACCTGTGTTTTGTTTGCAACTGTTTGATATCCATGACAGCAGAGTATTTTTGTGACCTTTTTTTTAAAAACAAAAGATCAAAAGGTTAAACAATAAAAGCAATTTTTCACAGCCTTCTTTGCTCATATTTACCAAAGGGTGCCAATATTAGTGCAAGGCACTGTATGTAACGCATTACTTCAATTTTTTTTTTGTTTTTTTTTTTAACAGAATAAATTGGCAAAATGTTTCTGTGTAACAAAAAAAAAGGTTTGTCTGTCTCAGAGTGTTTTTCTTCTTTCTCATTGTATATTTTCGTTCGTTTCTTGAGAAGTTACGTTCGATACTTTTGGCCCAAATTTAATTCCATACTTAAGATGGCAGTCAAAAGTTCTTCCAAGAAGAAGACAAGGGAAAGTCGAAAAGTGTAAGTGTGTGTGTGTGTGTGTGTGTGTGTGTGTGTGTGTGTGTGTGTGTGTGTGTGTGTGTATGAGCTCTGTGGATAATGAGGATGGAAACAAGGCTGAAAAGAACTAGAACACTGCCGAAAGTTTCAGTTCACTTTCCTGAATAGAAACTTCTGGAATTTTATTTCCTCCGAATATTTGAAACTTGTCATGTGAAATAGTTTGGCGCTTTGATGAAATATTGGATAACTAAATATTTAAATTGTGTGTCCCATTCTATCAGCACAAAACCGAGAGCTCTGGTATTTGAATATTTTCACACAAAAAAATCCTTTCTCTCTCCCTGTCTCTTTCTTTCTCGGTTCTTTTCATGGCTGTTGTTTTTAAATGGCTCTCTTTTGACAGTCGTCTTGTTGTGCTGCTTTAGAAAACTCACCACAGTTTTTGGTGGACGCAGAAAGCAGTCAAGTTTTTCTTTCCCTCACTTTCTTTCCCCTCTTCTCTCTCTCTCAGCTTCACTCCAGCTGTCCATCACAGAGTTAGTGGAAAGAACACGGGAGTAATTTCACTCTTCGCTGTGCACATCCAGATTGTACATATAGTAGCTCTATAACAACACGCCATTCTGACTGCAAATTCTTCAACGTTCATGGCTTTCACTGCGATACGGCACCAAAAAAAAAAAAAAAGAGTAATTATAGCTGCTAATAAATGTAAAAGTGAAGTTTATGCTTGAATGTTTAATATTTTAAAAATACAAAATTTGAATTTAACATTCAAGGTTAATCTGCTCTCCATTCATATATATACATATGATTATGTATTTATATGTGATTATGTGAGGAAGTTGTGATAAGTGCATTTCAACACGTTATGCCCTGTGAATAAAACCACATGCGAAAATAAATGAATCATGTGTAAAAAAGTTCAATCTTAAGTGCATATAAATGAGGCGTGGAAATCAATTAATCGTAGAAAAAAAAACAATTACATGTAAATTTTTAAAAAATAAATAAATAAAAATTCATGTATAAATAAACCTAAAAATCACATGTGGAAAACAAAAGCATCATCTGAAAAAAAAAATCATAAGTGGAAATAAATTAATCAGCTGTAAAAAAAAAAAAAAAAAAAAAAAAAAAAAAGGAATGATCTGAAAATAAACAAATCAGGTGTGAATGATCATGTGGTGTACAAAGGGACTGTGTAAAAATCACATTTGAAAATGGAATCGTGTAAAAATCACCTGTGAAAAATGAATTATGGAAAAAAAAAAAAGCATGTGAAAATAAAGAACTCATGGCTTAAAAATAAACAAGTGGAAATAGATGAATTATGTGAAAAATCCCAAGCAGAAATGAAAGCTGCATTATCGGGGGCTGCATCATCAAGACTCGGTAAGCCGCACATTCACAGACGTGATACGATTGCTGCATAAGCAATCACAGTAAAGCAGAGCCATAACTATAATCAAAGGGATTCAAGAATGATTAGTAGTCTCACGCATTTTCCAGTTTGTCATGGGAAAACAGTTTTGAATATCAGAGTTGATAACTTTTGTTTAAGCAGGTCTCAAGATGATGTGAGCCAAAGTTGGTGAAGAGTAAGTGGAACACTAAGTGGCGCTGTCATGAAATTCTTTGCATAGGATCAGGGTATGGTCCTGAAGACGCCTACCAAGATTTAGGTCAGTGTCAGGCTTACTCTGATGTGTGCCAAATTTGGTGATGATTGTACAAATTTTGCCATTTTTTGTAAACTTTTTCGTTTTGACAAAATCCAAGATGGCAGAAAATGTACTTTCATGTACTTAACATCATGGACCCAGGGAATTTAAAGTTTGGACACATGGTTCAAAGGTTATAAATATAAATGTACTGCCAAATTAGGCCCAAATTTGACCTCATGGTGGCGCTAGAGCGTTGATAGTACTTGGCCTAAATTTGGTCAGAATGTACATTGAACCCTCCTTAATCAGTGTACCAAATTTCACAACTTTGTACCAGACAGTTCTATGGGTTGCCATCGACACCTAGCCAGAAGAAGAAGAAAAGGTAGAATAACAATATAGTTATATATCATACACCTTTTGTGCTTGGCCCCCTAATAAAGGAGTCATGTTTTTAAAAAAAATCACGTCTGAAAACAAAGAAATTGTGTGTAAAAAAACAATTATATAATGTGCACTACATCTGAAAAAACGTGTAAATGTCATGTGATTCTGTGAAGCCTTTTCTGTAAAGTGTGTGAACGGAACGACTAACGGAATTAAACCTAATCTCATTAGAAACCTCGCAGGAATCGAAACATTTGCAAGTCTTGAGGTTGGATTTAGTTTGATTTCATTGGAGTTGGAGGTTGGATTTAGTTTGAGTTCATATAAAAATAAAGCTGTAAAGTACAAAAGGTAACCCTACCCTTAACCCTACCTTTTAAGTACCCTTGAAATTGAAATCATGAGGTTTAAAAGTGCCCCGCTTGAAGGGCTGTTATATAAATTTGCTAACACACTACCAGAGCCACATTTTTTGGTATTTAAAATTCAGAGAGCGTGCTACATCTGAGCTCAGTGTACGATCTTTTCTCTTGATCACTGACTCTAAGCAAAAATAAAACGAACGTCAGCATCGCCCCCGTGTGTCAGAACGCCTTCTACTTCAGCCAGCCTCCTGCCTCGGTCTTATTCACAGACCTGACAAGAAGTTTTTGTGACATCCAGGAAAGGTAAAAACCCTCATGGCCAAACTTTTGGCTGCATGCTGTCAGCTTTCCCTCTTTTCTCTCTACATGAGTTCTCTATCGAGACGTTTCTAAAGCACATTTAGAATGAATAAAACAGTTTCCAGCTCTGACAAGAGACTGGCATCTTCAACTTTGTTCATTCTGCGGCGTTTAATAAGTTCTAGAAGAATATTCATTGTTCTTTTTTTTCTTTTCTTTTTTTTTTTTCATCTCGCAGCATTCTGACAATACACTAGAGCTGAATTTCCAGATGTTTTTTGTTGGAAAGTGTGGTTGGTATACAGTACGTTAAGTATGCGGCAAAAATGCCATTTTAGCAAGATTACAAGAATATAATCAACCAAACAGAGGATTATTAAACCTGTTTCTAGACATGGTTGCACATTTATTCTGTTCTCAGATCATTTTTGTTTCTTTCTAGAAATAAACAATTGGTAGAAACGGCCTGGTTTAATAATCTTAAATTTGGTTTACTGTAATCTTATAAAAGGAAATAAAAACTAGACACATTTCACTACATGTACGGTATTTACACTCGCTGAGACGTAATGTTTTGTGTGTACTTTTAGGGAATAAAACACTTCTGAGTGTGCTGTTTAGGAAAATATTCTATGGCTAAGTGGTGTGATGTGCCATGTCGTGAAGCAGATTTACTGTTACCACGTCAGTGTTAATTACAACATGCTATAACATAATTATAACAATGTTAGTTACTAATATCAGCATGCCCGAGTGTTTTATTCCTCTTATACCGCAACAATTTTCCAGCACACACAATTTCTTATTCATTAAACAACAACAACAGCGTTATTTAACATATACAAGTTAGTTCCTGTTCGCTTGCATTGTAACAGATATAAACAATCACTCCCTCACCAGTTTCTCTTTTTTTTCTGTCTTGTAAAATGCAGCTTGTCCTTATTCAGAAACCATAAATCCCTCCATCCTAAGCCTTAGACGACCCGTGGTTTAAAAATCGCAGCTTTTCCAAAGCGCTGATACTGGAGACTCCTTCCATAATTTGTCAAATAAACATCTCTTGACCAGCATGCTTTCTAAAAATCCGTTAATTATTAGGTTTAGTTTATGCAGAAGGTTCCCTGTGAACGTGTTTCTACTATAGAAAGAGAGCATATAAGAACGAGTACGTTGTAACAAACGTCTCATAGCTGCTGTAATATTAAATTAATCAACCTCTTCTGACCAATCAGATTCTTGAATTCAGTGCTGCATTGGTACAATACAGTTTGATCAGTATAATTGCCACAGACTAAAGTAAATGATACAGAAGGATAGCTAAAGCTAATGGAAAGCTAACTCTTTGTGGAACTTACCACAATTACCTGCTCACTCTCACATCCTAATGGGACTTTAGGAGGGTGAACTTGTTAAACTACCAGAGCAAAGACACATTGACAGTGCTATTACTAACTGCAAAATATGAATATGTGGCGCACCTATTGAGGATTTTTGCACATTTCTCACATTTCTCAATTCACGTCACCATTCAACGTTTAGAAATAAACAATTCTCGACTGACTTAGAACTATTATTTGTTTACATGTTCACATGTTAGAGTATTTATCATAAATCAGGTCATTTAATACAAAATGCTGAAATAGATTGTGTTCAACAAACTGTTGACTAGCAGTAGTTGGTAGTTGATTAGCACGTGGAACAACTGAGGCTTTGGATTACTCTCACTCACTTTCAGTAAGCACTTTATCCTGGTCAGGTTCATAGTGGATCCAGAACTATCCTTGGAACACTGGACATGAGGGTGGAATACACCCTAGATGGGATGCCTGTCCATCACAGGCTTTGGACTGGGAAAAAAAAAAAAAAAAGAAACTGAGAAACTGCCAGGGAAATAATCAAACCTTCGTGAATCTGAGCACGGTGTGCCAGTGCAGAAACTAAAGAGCACTAATAACTTGGTCTAACTAAACAGTACATAACTTATAAAATAGGACAATATGTCCAAATAGGGACGTGCCCTTTCCAGACCCAAGGAAATGAACGAGCCTGTGGAGACGTGAGAGCAGAACTGGAGCACAGCCTGGTTTTATAAATGCAAAAGGTGATAAATCTGTTAAAAACGAAACATCATGCATTAATAATGTCTTTCCCCCAGACCACAGGTGCATCGAGGACTGCATGGTCATTAAAAGCCAAAGACCTCTTGCAGCGCTGTCAGAATGAACTCTCTACATTGTTCGAGGTAGGTTACAACAAATCTGCTTACTACTAAAGATTACACAAGAATCCTGGAAAAAAAGACACTTTTGTCCGGTCTTTTTTTTTTTTACATCTGTACAGTGTTCTGGTTCCTGTTTTAACATTCCTAAACTTTATAGCACAACATCTTCCAAAATCAACAGGCTATAGTTAGGACATTCAATAAACTGAATGGGGGGCAGTTTAGGGGCCAAAGGCCAACTAACTAGCTATCTAACTATCTAACTATCTAACTAACTAACTACAAACAACTAAATAAATAGACAGACAAACAAACACAACAACAAACAAACGGGCGAACAAATAAATAAAGGACAGACAGACTGACTTACTGACAAACAAACAAACAAATAAATAACTGAATGACTGACTAAATAAATAAATAAATAAATAATCAGTCGAACAAACACACTGACAGACTTACTGACAAACAACTGACTGACAAATAAGTGACGGACTGACTGACTGACAAACATACAAACAAATAAATAAAGGCCTGACAGACTGACCTACTGACAAACAAACAAATAAATAACCGAATGACTGATTAAATAAATACAAACAACTGACTGACAAATAACTAACTGATTAAATAAATAATCATATAAACAAACACATAAACAAACAAACAAAAACAGAAAAACAAAAAAACCTGATTTACTAACTGACTAACTAGAACACAAAATTAAATAAACAACCACTTAAACAACTACCTACATACCTACCTACCTAACCAACTAACTAACTAACTAACTAACTAACTAACTAACTAACTAACTAATTAACAGGGCAAACACATGATAAATAACCAACTATACAAACAAACACACAAACAAAAAAAAATTGGATTAATTAATTTATTTATTCAGATATTTCCTGTATAATTGTATTAATTTTTATTAGTGAATAATAGAAATATATATATAAAATATGTAAAATATAAGAAATGTATATATATTATTCTTTATATAATAAATAATAGAACGCATTATATATTTTAAACAAGATTCAGTATAACCGTATAACAATCAGTGTAACATTTAAATCATCAAAAAACATTTACATATATGTATATATCTTATATAAAAATCTTATGTTTAGCTTAAACATGCTTAAACATCATTACACATCACGTTTAAAGCAATCTGAGGAATATAAATGTAAAATTCCCATATTTTAATGTTCCTATGTGGAATGCATGTTGCTGTATGTATGATTTGTTTTTGTCTCCGGCAGTCATTGTTTTAAAAAAAAAATAAAAAAAATAAAAAAAGGACGTTTTTCTACAGCATTTTAGTCAATTTCCCAATTTTATGAATAAAACTGACTTACTTACATTGTTGTTGGTTTCTGTGGTCTTGTCACTGAGACGTTCATTCTATTAAAATAGCATTTCAGTAAAAATATAGTTCATAACCATGCGGACAAAATACAGACACACTGGCCATGGAGACGGGCCCCTAGAAGCAGTCATGCCTCCCTAAAGAGCAGAGAGTGTGCACTATATATAAAATTCAATTCACACACCTCCATTTCTCCCTCTGTCCAACACGTACACACTGCCCATTCTGTTAGGAGAAATGGAGGAGAGCGAGTAACCCACCCTAACACACACACACACATACACACACACACACACACACACATTTCTTTTTTTATTGACTTCTATAAGCTTGTTGCGTTGACAGTACTGTACATGTATAGCGTCATGCCGATAAAGCTTACTGAATTGAAAACAGAGAGAGAGAGAGAGAGAGAGAGGGAGAGAAAGAGAAGGAGAAAGAGTGTGTGTGTGTGTGTGAGAGAGAGAGAGAGAGAGAGAGAGAGAGAGAGAGAGAGAGAGAGAGAGATGGAGACATACACAGAGAGAGAGAGAAAGAGAAGGAGTAAGAGTGTATTTGAGAGCGAGAGACACAGAGAGAGAGACATACAGAGACAGAGAGAGAAAGAGAGAGAGAGAGAGAGAGAGAGAGAGAGAGAGAGAAAGAAAGGAAAGACACTCCGTGTCTTTGTATTACTCTGTGCACCCACTCTTGGCTGTAGATGGAAGTGAAGAGGGAATGGAGAGCGAATTATCATTTCTAGTGTGAAGCCTCCTGTCTCCCTCCTTCATACACAGACTACGCATTTCATTTCAGATAAGGCTCAGCACACACACACACACACACACACACACACACACACACACACACACACACACTCCACTCTCCGTCTAATAATCCGTGTAACGCTCTATCTCGTTTCTCTTTCAATCACTTGTCTTCAATTTTTGCTCAGCCTCTTTGCTGCCATCGGTTCCGATCGCTCCCCTTTTATCTCACACTTTTTTCCCTTCCCTTCCCTTCCCTCCTCTCTCTCTCTCTCTCTCTCTCTCACTGTCTCTCTCTCGCTCTCACTGTCTCTCTCTCGGGCCGCTGAAGTGTCCAGACAGTGATATGAAGTGCTGCGTCTGTCCAGACTAATCTGTAAAGAGACGAAAGCAAAGGCCGCAATTTCAACTACAGTCAGAGATGCAAGAGTGTGAAGCTGAAGTATTGCACTGGTTGGCCTATAAAGAGCATGGATAAGTAATCTCTCTCTCTCTCTCTCTCTCTCTCTCTCTCTCTCTCTCTCTAAGTCCATCTCTTTACAGTTATGCAACATAGCCCTTGATAAAACATCCCCAGTCACATTAAAGCGGGTCGTGATAAGCGTACTTAAATGTTCATTTCTTTGTTGCAACTCTCGAGAAGATTACAAGTTCTTCAACATTCTAGGCTGCGTTAGACTTACGTTCATTTTTAAAACTTATCCCGTTAATCAAACCAACCTTGTGAATAGTTCCAAACCAATAAGATCGTACTTAGATTGTCAGTGATTCGTAGCACAAAAAAAACAGTGAACTCTGTAAACTTGCAAATTGGCAAATAAATAAATTGATAAATAAATAACTAAAGCTGAACAAAAAACTCTGAGGTTAAGTGACACCTGCAACTTACCAGCGTATAGATGTGCGACAGAGTTACTGTTACCACCCTGAAGTGGACGTTCCTACAACAGCACATCCTGCGGTGTTTTATTCCGCTTATACGGCAGCAATTTGTAAACAATTACAGTGTTGAATTTATTCATGAACAACACATCATGCTTTTTAACCATTTATAGCCATGTTTAATGTGGCACGTCTCCAGTACAAATGATCACTTATATTACAGCACTTATATTATAAACATTCATTCCTCCACCAGCCTCTCTTTTTGCTCTCTGTTCATGTTAATAAGACCAAAGACCGCTGCTCGCCATGTTATAGAGAAACCGTAAATCCCGCGTTCTCGAAGACTTCGCCGTGCTAGAAAACATATCGGACGTTACAGAGCGCTGTCACTGGAGACTACTTAATGTTAAAAAAATGTTAAATAAACGTCACCACGGAAAACTTATCAACCATCACCATGTCGATGATGAGACGTTTTTGCTTTATGCTTAGGTTGTGTAAATATCAACTAAACAAACATTATTTAAAGCCAGCGTTGCTGCTTCAGAACTTTCCAAGGTTTCTTCCACCCATGTCTGCATCCAGGTTGTCCAGTTCCCACCTCTTAAAAACATGCTGAGTGATTTGCTATGCTAAATTGCGCGTAGGTGTGAATGTATGTGTGTATGGTGATTTCCAAAGGTCTGTCCCATCCAAGGTTGTGTAGTCCCACCTCATGCCTAGTTTTCCAGGGAAAGAAATTCCAGATCCACACTGTAAAACCGGATAGTTCATATAGCTCAAAGAATTTGAGGGAACTAATTACCTAAACATTTTTAAGTTGAAAAATCAATTTCTTTAAGCCAAATACACAAATATAACAGAATTTAACTCAAACTTTGCAATTTAAAATGTATTTTTGTTATATTTGTGTATTTGGCTTAAAGAAATTGATTTATCAACTTAAAAATTTTGAGGTAATTAGTTTCCTCCAATTTTTATGAGTTAAATGAACAGAAAATTTGAGGAAACTAATTACCTCAAAAATTGTAAGTTGATAAATGAATTTCTATAAGCCAAATACAATTAAATAGAACAAGTTTGAGTTCAATTTTTGTTACATTTAAGTGTATTTGGCTTAAAGAAATTGATTTATCTACTTAACATTTTTGAGGTAATTAGCTTCCTCCATTTTTTTGAGTTAAATGAACTTGTCCGGTTTTACAGTGTAGGATTGTACTTTTAAATTCTGAGTTTTGAACGCATTATTCGGAAACCTGATCCACCATATTTATGTTGTTTAACACATCTAGATGTAAATACCAGGAAATAAAAGCTGAAATCCTAAACTCTTATCTCATTTTGCTCTCAAACCCAAATGTCCTTGGTGTACAGCACAAACAATTTAATTGGCCTTGCTGTTCCAATAGTTTTGGAGCAGACTGTAAGTATCTAGTGCCCGAGAGAAATCATGCTCACATCCAATATTTTCCACAGGAATAATGTATAGATCGCAAGTCAAAGCCCTGGCAATTTCCTCCTTTTGAGTTGACTATATTACTGACATGTTTCATGCACGTATCAGCAGGCTTTCAGCCAGTTGGTTTCAAATTCCATACACATATACATACAAATAATGCTATGTTATTATAAACACTGATCCTTTTTTATATGGTTTTGGCAGACATTCAATGTCTAGAGCAATAGCTTGTATTGCCTCAAGGGCAAAGCCATGTCTCTCAGTGAGAAAATGAGACACACTGGGTAGTTCAATTTCGAAGAGCTAACAGGTTCATGACTTCCTTCCCCCGACACAGCTGTTTCAAGTCACTAAGTCATGAAGTTACAAAGGCATAGCAGGGATACACGGAACTATACATTGTAAAATCATATAGCATTGTTTCTGTCAGACGTAGTGCTGTTTGGACATGTAGCCGATGCTGGTAAATGCTGCGGAATTGATTTCCAGGAGATTTCAGCAATATGCACTGGATTAATAGGAGTACTGCTATAGAATGAATCCTTAGTTAGTTTTTTTTTCTTCTCCATATAGGAAAGATCAAAATTCAAGTAGCGTGGAAATTCCTGTGCATTTCCTTGGTCGTAAAAGTTGGTTAAAACAGTGCAAACAGATTAACGATGGGATTTGCAACCAAAAAAATACCTTTATTCAGTTTTACAGTCAAATTCCTTTTGTTGACTTCGATAATCAAAACACAAAGCGAAAATGTCAGGCAATATGGATGGTACCCTAAAGAGTGCACTTTCCAATTACAGTTTATACCCTAGACTCATCCATTTTTCAGTGTATAATCTAACCAGGATACCGTAGAATGGCTGCTGTGATCACAAACACTATGATGATCATACTGAACATCCTTTCAACACAGCAGGACACGAGTCTGGGCTCTACATTTTCTAAATTGACTTAGAGTTAATTACTGGCACTTGTACATGGACTTGTCTTAGTCTTGGGCATTGGCTATCTCACTGAATATGCTGTTGTTTTTAAGAATAATGTTCATGTTGACTTTTCTTTCTTATTGAAAACAGACTAACCGTTGAGACAATGCACGAATGAAGCCAACTAGGTGAAGTAAAAGATTTGATGGTTTTCAGTCTCAATCCTGACCCACTCTCGCTTTCATTTGGACTCGATCTTAACTTGGCCTTAACTCTCTTAAATCTTGACGGCACTGGAAAACCGGAGAGTTCATTTAACTCAAAAAATTTGAGGAAACTAATTACCTCAGTTGATAAACCAAAAGCCAAATACACTTAAATATATCAAAAATTTAGCTCAATTAACACTAGTTAAGTGTATTTGGCTTAAAGAAATTGATTTATCAACTTAAAAATTTTGAGGTAATTAGTTTCCTCCAATTTTTTTTGAGTTAAATGAACTTATCCGGTTTTACAGTGTACTTTTACTTCGCTGCATTCAGTGGTGTTCCTCCGTTTATATCACGTATAATGAGGTCGCAAGTCTGATGAGATTCAGGACTTTCCCTTCATTTTAATCAGATCTGAAGGAATTAGTAACTTGCTACTTGAGTAGTCTTCTCATTGGATACTTTATTACTCTTACACAAGTAAGTATTAACATTATTACCTTTACTGCTACTTGAGTAATTAGATTTTATAAGTAGTTTCACTTGTATTTGAGTAATATTTTTGGCTACTCTCTCAAGGCACGAGAAAGACTAAACCCAGAGCATCTAACACCTTTACAATACAGAATATAGATTTTGAGCAGGAATGATCACCTCTGTACAAACGTTTGGTAGCCTTTTGAGGGAGATATTCCTTTTTAAATCTATTCCCATTCCCACCCTCCTGCTTTCATTAACTTCCTGATGTTAGTGTGAATGTGAGGCCAGATGTGCCTGTGATGATGGAACATTTGATGCAACAGCTTATCAGTCTTAGGGTGTAGGAGAAAGGAAATCCAGGTGTTTGGATTGAGATCACATCAGATCAAAACCCAGTAACAATCTGGCAGACTGTGAAATTCCTGTCAATAGTATACAGCTGTTGATGAACTGTAATGAGTTATACTCCCACGACCTGTCACTTAGAAGTGACGTGATTTCCATTTGAATTTGGTTACTCTCAAAGTTTCTTCCTCATGTTTTCTCAGGGAGTTTTTCTTGCCACTGTTGCCTCTGGCTTGCTAAACTATAAATCTACATTTGGATTTCTGCTTGTGACAATGGCTATTGTTAAATGTACTACACAAATAAAACTGATTGAGTTGATCCAAAGGCAGTGCGGGCCTAAATGAGGTCCCAGAGCTGGTCTACATCCCCGGAATACGTGATTCAGACAGGGGCTATTGGAGTAGGGTATCCTGGATCGTCCAGGATTTCTAGGCTTGCCGCTGACATGAGACACAGAATCTAAAAAACAACAAAAATGACTGATCCAGAAAGCAATTTGCTGAGAATCAATTTGTAATCAAATGCTAATCCTTGATACTTTTTAGATTCCATGCCTGGTGACAGGAGCAAGGCTAGAAATCCTGGACTCACCCACCTCGCCCTGCTCCAGTTGTCGAGCCACTAGTGCCTTTGGATCACAATGCCTGACAACGGCGCTTTTCATTTGTGATTATCAAAGCATGCAGTCCCCAGAATTTGGATTGCTGACCATGTAAAGATAATTCCTGTTAGTTCAACTGAGAAGACAGACAGGTTATTTGTTAGTCTTTTTGAGAGAAAGATTTTAGAGTACGGTAGATATATATCCCTACACCACCATCCACTGAGGTGGCGTCTTTGGATCCATCAGTGTATATTTCTACATATGCATAAGATTGTTCCCTTATGTATTCTTGGCCCAGAAACCCTTTATTCTCTACATCTATCCGTTTGCCTTTCTTTTGCAGTATGTTTAGATCTACTGTGGGTTGTGAAAGTAGCCATGGTGATATATCACCTGCTCCTCTTTGCGTTTCATAGTCCCTGTTCAATAGTCCACTTTCCATTGCCAGATCTTTTACTACCCACCCAAAGACCTTCCCTTTTTTTTTTTTTTTAATTTTATTTTTTTTTAACTTAACATCCCCAGAAGTCCTCAAGCACTTCTGCAGCATATCTATTCTGGCTGTTCTCATATAGACTAACCAGATACGCCAATGCTAATTTGTCTCTTCTAAGGCTAGAGGCATTTCAGCAGCATCTAGAAAAATGCACTTATTGAGTAGTTCAAAGTGCACCAGAGCACAGCCTCTATATTGCATCCAGTCTAGTTGGTTCACAGAGGTCTTTTTTACCATGCAGCAATAATCTAAAACAAATCTAATCAGAGCTCTGTAGATTCTTAAAAGGGATTCTCTGTCTGCACCCCAGCTATATCTCACAATGGCCCTCATTACGTTTAGCACACTCTTACATTTTGATCCTACATAATCTATGTGTTTCTTCCAAGTATATTTGCTGTCAAACCACAAGCCTAGATATTTGAATACGGTTACCCTCTGTAAGGGACATCCATGAAAATATTCTTTCAGATTATTGCGTATATTTCTCTGTGAGTAGAACATATAACATGGACTCCACTAGCTTCTTTTGCTCTTCTGTTTATATTTTACTTCCAGGAAGTGCCTAGCTCCCACTATAGTAAGGAAGGATAGACACGCTCAATATGAAATGACCCAGATAGTATTCTGCTATGGCTAAAAATTGCATGGTTAAAATTCTTGCTTGTTATTTTGCTCTAACACACTTGATCCAGCTCTAGACTTATTATTTATTTATTTATTTATTTATTTAGAGCTTTTTAGACTTTTAGCATGGTGATATTTAAAAAATAAATAAATAAAAATACTAGCATTGGCATTCCCAACAACAGTTGTACACAAATCTTAATCAAATTGTTCATATTAATCAGATACGATGAATTATATATTAGGTTGTGACTTAGAGCTTTCATCTATCATTAATGACTTCCATAAATAATTAGCCAGACAAGGTTTAAACTCAGGTTATTATCTCATTCTCAAAAGCTCTTAACTGCTTAACTAATACCCCAGGGATCATCGTAGATGTAAATATTTGACATTATTTTCCGCGGGTTATTCGTTATACTACAGTACTGTTGGAAAATATAGGAAAGGTGGCGAAAGACCACTTCGAGGTGGTGAGGCGGTGCCTTATGTTATTATGTTATGTTGGGCTGCGTAACACCCCTTGGGCGGCTGTGGCTCAGGTGGAAGAGCGGGTTGTCCACTAATTGTAGGGTTGGCGATCCGGTTCCCGGCCCAGATGCCTCCACGTTCCGAAGTGTCCTTCGGCAAGACACCGAATCCCAAGTTGCTCCTAGCCTGCCATCGCGAATGAGTGAATGGGTGAATGAGAAAGAGTGTAAATCACTTTGTAGAACCACTAACGTTAAAAGGTGCTATATAATTACAGACCGTTCACCTTGTCATTGATTATTTTCCAATAAAAACATGCCCCAAGTGTTTTGTTCCTTAAATACAGCAGTTCCAAAACTTGTCTGATGTCCTCACGTAGTTTAAGTGATTCAAGTTCAAGTGGGTTTTATTGTCATTCCTATATATAGCTTCTATACACTGGAATGAAATGTTGTTTCTCCAAGACCGTGCTGGAACATATACGATGAAACAGAGCACAGGAATATACGAATACAAATGCAAAACAGTGTGAGACGAATGTAGGACAATAAATTAAACATGACAGTGCAAAAAGAGTCTCATAAATAAATAATATAATTAATATGTGTCCAATGCAGTACTATAAAGTGCAGGTGTGCAGTGGTGTTTCAAGAGTCATACTGGGTTAAGGGTCTGAATAGTCCAGGTTAGCATTAGGAGGCAACATGTTATTGAATATTCTGACTGCCTCAGAGAAGAAACCATTGCATTGTCCTCCCAAAGTGGACATATACATTTACAATGATCTCTGGGGTACTAGTTAAGCCATTCCTAATTGGAGCTTTTGAGAATGAGAGAAAGTTTAAACCTCGACTGGCTGATTATTTAGAGAAGAAGATGATATGCCATTAAAGATAGAAGAAAGCTTTGAGGCAGGATCTAATATGCAATTTTGTGATGTACAGCACCCTCCACTAATATTGGCACCCTTGGTAAATATGAGCAAAGAAGGCTGTGAAAAATGGTCTTTATTGTTTAACCTTTTGATCTTTTGTTCAAAAAAGGTCACAAAAAATACTCTGCTCTCATGGATAATTACAAACACACCGTAGGTTTATCAAAAATATCTTTGTTAAATATATGTGTGCAACAGTTATTGGCAGCCTTTTAATCAATACTTTGTGCTAACTCCCTTTGTCAAGATAACAGCTCTGAGTCGTCTCCTATGAGGTTGGAGAATACTTGGCAAGGGATCTGAGATCGTTCCTCCATACAGAATCTGGCAATCTGAAGATGCTTAAGTTTGTTTTTGGATGAGACTAGAGACTATTTTCTGCTAAAGAACTTGTGGTGATGTAGGTGACTTCGGATTGTAGTTTTGGAGACTTTTGGAGAGGTGGTTTGTTTGGGATTCTTAATCTAATTGTGCAACTAATGAAACTTGTGCGAATGGAAAAAAAGAGTTCTTTTCAGTCCAGTTTTCCTTTGTTATAACATGAAACTGCACACGTAGTTTAGATTATGTTGTATTCCATGAAATATGCACATGTGCAGAGGTTCAGTTGCTTTAGCTGTTTCAGTTTAGTGCTATATTGCAAACATCTGGACTATAGGAAATGAGCCTTTTGCATTGAGGCATCAGCAGATATTCTAGACTCCAGTAGAAGTGCTTGTATGGTCTCGTGATTGAAAATTATTAAGAATGTGCCAATTTGTAGAAGAAGAAGAAGTCTTTATTTGTCACATATATGTTACAGCACAGTGAAATTCTTTCTTCGCATATCCCAGCTTGTCAGGAAGTTGGGGTCAGAGCGCAGGGTCAGCCATGATACAGCGCCCCTGGAGCAGAGAGTGTTAAGGGCCATGCTCAAGGGCCGTTTTCGGAGCACTATAAGCTTTTCTCATTTATTTATTTATGTTAAATTCAATGCCAAAAGTGCTACCATTAGGGTCAGAGCTTCTCTGAAGCTGACTCTAAGGGCTAAAGTAGGGTGCCTGACAGACCTTCCCCAACCACAGAAGGTCCCAGGAAGTTATGCATGGTCTGCAGATGGGCCTCAGCCGTCCATGCATAATCCTTGATGTTAGAGGATGTTGCCCACAGAGGCTCCATCAATAGGGGCATGGCTGGCTGAAATGGCAGCCACGTAGACCCTAATTGTAGAAGGAGCCAACCCTGCTGAGAAGCTATTGCACAGTTGCTGGGTCTCACTGGTGTTCCTCACGCCATGATAAAAAAGTTGCCACTTGAACGCATACCATTTCTCGTGGATGGTGCACTAGTGTTTAACATGGTCTGTACAACCTCAATTGAGAGACCGGAATCTATGAGCTGGTGCCCCTCAGGGGCCAGACTCACAGTTTCAGCTGAATTTGATAAATCTACCTTCTGGCTTAAGACAATAGATCCCTGTGAGTGGGAATTTCCCAGAGAGTGCCGTCCAGCAGAGATATTATGTCTGAGAACCAAATTCGAGCAGGCCAATTTGGTGCTGCTAGCAGCAGATGTAGCACGATCTTGGCATACACTCGATAGAGCCTGTGGGAGCAGAGAGATCGGGGAAAAGGCATACAGACATGACCTCATCCACGTGTGTACCATGGCGTCCAACCCTGACCCTTTTTTTTGGTGCGGGAGGAGTGAGGGTGAACCACAGCGGACGGCATGTTATCTCCTCGAGGCGAACATGTCCACTTCTGCTTGGCCGAACCGCCACCATATGGACTCACTCACTTGTGGATGGAGATTCAATACCCGGGCCTCAGCCCCTGCCTCGACAGGATGTTTGCCCCGGAATGTACAGTGCACTCACTGACAAAACTTCCACCCCACCAGAGAAGAATTAGTTGAGCCTGCCTGAACAGGGGGCACGAGCAATGGTGGTTGATATATGAGATCAATGATGTATTGTCTAACACATAGTGACCTCTCAACTGAGGTGAAGAATTTCAGTGCTAGGAGTACGGCCCACACCTCTAGGCGATTTAAATGCCACACTAGACGAGAGCCGCACCAGAGACCGTGAGGGCGGCATCTGACATTACCATCTTGCGTACCATCATGCCCCAGAGTGTGACCCAAGGCCAGAAACTGGGGACTCCTCCAAGTTCTGTCTCTCAGGGGTTTCTTCCTCAGATGAAACCCCCCCCCCAACTTTCAGCTTCCACCACTGAACAGTCTCATGCCACATTCAAGGGCACTTCCCACAGCGAAAAGCTCTTGCAATGTTGAGTTCCCTTTGAAAGGGAACGCTGTCTTACATGAAGTATGCTGAAACCTTAATAATAATATGCACCAGCACAAAAAAAAGTGTAAACAAGGTCGGAGGGAGAGAAAACAATATTTTTTCAATGGTTCAATGCTGAGTTATAAAACAGCCAATAATCACCTAACTCAGTGGTTTTCAATCCTGTTAAATAAAGGAGACATACAAAATATGTACAGCGCTGGGTCACCAGGACCAGGATTGAAAACCACTGACCTAATTGATGTTGTTTAATAAATAATATTATAGACACACACACACACACACACACACACACATATATATATGTGTATATATATATATATATATATATATATATATATATATATATATATATATATATATTAAGTATAAGTTATCGGCAGCACCAAAACTCAAAATTTCTTTTGTCTTCTTTTTGTGTTCTCCATATGGGACAGCATGTCCTTCCCTACTTTTCTGTGCAAAAGTTTGTCATTCATACCAAATATTTTTGCTTTGACACGTACGGTGAATAAGATAAATATTTATAGACTCGTCAAAATGTGTTTAGAATGAAAATAGCAGATATAGTCTAGACTAAACCTGACTCCTGCAGTACAATTAGAGTTCTGTACAAGTTTCTGGAGCTTTCTACACAGGAACATTGACTGCACTATTGAACGTGGGATTCTGATTGCTGCTGCGGTAATGCAAGTATAAATCAATAGCGATGTGTACAGTCATGAAAAAGTAAGATTACTTCAAATCTATCTGATTTTGCTTTATGACAGCAATTATATGACACATGGCACATTTATAAAGTGTCAAAAATAATTGTATTTGTTATATACAGTACATTTGAGATAGATTGATTGTTTTAGGAGTGTTTTAAAGTATGGTCTGCACTTATATAGCGGGTTCTTAACCTTAGTGGTTCCAAAGCGCTTTACACTATATCTCATTCACCTATTCACACACACACCAATGGTAGCAGAGCTGCCATGCAAGGCGCAAGCTTGCCATCGGGAGCAATTATGTGTTCAGTGTCTTGCCCAAGGACACTTCGGCATGTGGAGTCACGTGGGCCGGGAATCGAACCACCAACTTAGCGGACAACCCGCTCTACCACCTAAGCCACAAGTAGGTATATTGTATGTACAGTACGAGTAGTACATTTAGAGAATTGTTGCAGTTCTGATTCACCTCAAGGTTCGATGTTTTGTGCACGCTGAGATACTTTTCTGTTCACCACGGTTGTAAAGACAGATTCTTTGAGTTATTATATCCCTCCTGGCATCCCATCTGGTACCAACATCCATGCCACAATCAAAGTCAAAGAGATGACACTTTTTCTTCATTCTCATGTTTGATGTGTATTACCTGAAGCTCTTGACTTATCTGCATAATATTTTGCATTGCGCTGCAATCACATGACTGGCTAGATTAAATTACTACATGAATGGGCAAGTGTACAGGTGTTCCTAATAATGTGTACGGCGAGTGTATATGATTATGTTCCCTCCACAGTTTTTGAATTCCTAATCACGCAGTTTGTCCAAATACTGAATCTGTGTGGGGAAATTGAGGTTACTCTTGAGTGAACAGACTCGTGGAGTTCAGCTCTAATGACTTCCCACACTTTAAAGTAAGTTAAGAGTCATTGGTGCTGAGTTCAGATGTTCAGATGGATGCTGTGTCTGAGAGTCAGCAGGTGTTATGTAGATTATTGCAGTGTTATTCCGTCTGACAGAGAACGTAGCATGGTCCCGGAAAAAAAGCAGCTGCTTTGCAGTTCTTTGCATCTACCCCATGCTAAACATCAACAAACTCGCTAAGCTTCTCTGATGGGGTGAATTGACGCAGCTTGTCAGGCTACTGAGACGCCACACGAAATCCAAAGACTCTGAAGGCAAATCTTTTTCATCGTTAACTCACAATGATCAACCTGCAATATTATCGATCCAGGAATTATCTTCCAGCCCTCCAGATTATCTCTCACTGCTGGAACATTCTAGTCCGAAATGTTTTGACGTTTAAACCGTTCTCTACCTTGTTATCATTATTATGGTTTGGTTTCTTCCTTCTGCTTTACAGCGTTAACCTTCTCCTTGATCTATAAGTTGCTTGGCACTCCTGGGCAGTATCACAGCTCCTGCTGTTTATTTGTATCAACAGGAGAAGAGGAGAATCTGATTATACGGAAACACGGCCAAGAACAAGTTCTCTGTATATCTAAAGCATAATGAATGTTTTATCTTATTGCCAGACGGCACTGCATATTGAACAGACGTGTGTGCTGCCAAACGCAGTCTGTTTGTTTCCCCGATATTCAAACCTGTAATCATGATTCATAAAGTGAATGTATTTTAGCACTGGGACCTTCTCCAGGTTTGATCCGTGTGCTCATCGCCTAATTATAAACCTGAAATCAACACAGCGCTGACATAAACCCGACGACTTTATGCGAGTTCAACTTTTCGACATGGATTTCGTGTCACATTTAAGGTGCGATTTTCAATATTTTTCATTTCTTCCTAGTACAAATAACATGGAAAAACACGTTGAGATCTCAGAACAAGTGCATTACATCATTGAAAAAACAAAAACAAAGCAAACAACAACAATGTGGAATCGTCCTTTCCAGTCTGGAATGTTTGTTTGTTTTCAGACTGGCCTCTTGTCAATCATTTCATAAACACGCCCCCTAATGCACTTGAAAATAAAGTCATGAAAGTCCTTGCTTGTAAGTAAGTAAGTAAGTAAGTAAATTTTATTTATAAAGCACATTTAACACAGCGACGCTGACCAAAGTGCTGAACAGAGTAAAGAAAAGTAAAATAGAAAACAGAATAAAACCAAATTAAGAAAGACAATAGACAATAGTAAAAAACATAAATTGATTAAAATGCCTGGGAGAAGAGATGTGCTTTCAGCCTTTTCTTAAAATTGGTAATTGAAGGTGCAAGGCCGATGTCCAGTGGGATTTACATTTACATTTATTCATTTAGCAGACGTTTTTATCCAAAGCGACTTCAAATGAGAGAAGACAAGCAAATCGTTATATCAAGCAAAGAACAATACAAGTAGTGCTACCATACAAGATCTATTAATTGAGTTCTAGGAGAAGCAAGGTGTACAGGGTAGAGCTGTAAGAGCCAGAGTAAGGTTTTTTTTCTCTCTTTTTTTTATGGGTTGGTTAGGTGTTCACGGAAGAGGTAGGTCTTTAGCTGTTTTTTTTTGAAAATAGTGACAGATTCTGCGGTACGGATTGAGGTTGGAAGTTCATTCCACCATTGAGGGACAGTTAGTGTGAAGGTTCTGGAAAGGGACCTTGAGCCACGCTGAGTAGGCACTGCTAGGCGTCGGCCACTAATCGATCGCAGATTGCGTGAGGGAACGTAAGCCTTCAGGAGAGAGTTGAGGTAGGAGGGTGCTGTTCCAGACAAGGTCTTGTATGTGAGCATCAAGGCCTTGAATTTGATACGGGCCGCTATTGATTCCATAGACGTGGGGCAGCGACTGAAAACCCCCTGGGAGGAAATTGAGGAGAAATGGTTACGAAGCTCAATTGTGAGACTCTCAATCTCAAGGGACCAAAAACAATTATTTCGGTTTTGTCTTCATTAACTTCATTTTTTAATATTGTCAAGACAGTCCAACAATGGTTGAATGGAGTCTGGGTATTATCAGCATATAAATGAAAAGAAACATTGTGTGCCCTGATAATATTCCCTAACGGACGCATATATAAGTTAAAAAGAAGTGGGCCCAGAATGGAGCCTTGAGGTACACCACTAATAATAGGAGCGGAAGATGAAGAGAAATTACCCAACGCTACCGAAAACGACCTATCCTTAAGATATGAGCTAAACCATTGTAAGGCGGTACCCCTCGATACCAAACAAATGCTCCAAGCGCCAAAGAAGTATGTTATGATCTATAGTATCAAAGGCAGCTGTTAGGTCTAGTAGCATCAACACAGTATTTTTACCAGCATCCACTGCCAGTAAAATGTCATTGGACACTTTTAAAAACAGGATCAATTATGACTTCACAACTTTCTCTAACAGCTTTGACAGAAACGATAGCTTAGAGACAGTCTGATAATTATTAAAGCAACCTTCATCCAAACCCTGTTTCTTAAGCAAAGGTTGAACAATAGCATGCTTAAAAAAATTTGGTACCACCCCAGTATCCAAAGATGAATGGATACTGGGGCCAATTTCAGAAAAAGTTGCTTTTATAATCATAGAGGGAACAACATCAAGTGACGTGGACGTTATTTTCATCCGGTTAACCAGATCACACAGTTCCTTTAGAGAAACATGTTGGAATTGATCAAAGGAAACTGGTAAAGCCAGCGAATTCAGGGACAGGTCTGAGAACTGTGAAGTGAAGGAAGAACGAATGGTAATTACTTTATCAGCAAAAAACATAAAAAATCTCTCACAAAGTTCAACCGAGGATTCCCAGTGGAATTGGCAACTCGGATTAATTGTCGAATTAATCGTGGTGAATAAAATCTTAGGTCTATGACAGAGTGTAGTAATTAAATCAGTAAAATACTTTGCTGCATTCTGAAACTTAAACAGGCAATCTTTAAAAATCTCCAAGGACACAGTTAAACGATCATGCTTCCATCTCCGCTCGGCCTTAATACGAGCCTGTCTGAGAGAACGAGTATTATCATCCAGCCAGTAATAAGACTTTCGCTTGGGTTGTTTCAGCTTGATGGGAGCAATGGAATCTAAAATTTTAGAGCAAAATGTGTAAAATCATGCAATCAAATCATCAGGCCCAGAAGAAGACTCTGCAGCACCCAAGAGTGATTTTTCAACAGCATTAGCTGGATAACTTTCACTAAACCGAGAGGCAGTGAGTGAATTAATAAAACGGGAGTAATATCCTGAAGGCCTAGTCATGATGGCAGAGCTCGCAGCAGGGACATTAAAAACAATGGGCTTGTGATTTTCAATATTAACATTATCAACAGGGATTCCATATGACAATATAAGGTCTAGATTATGACCAAGGACATGTGTTGCCTGATTTATATGTTGAATAAGAACAAAGGAGTCCAAGATATTACAAAATTCAGTAACCCGGGGTCGACCAGGGCAGCAGACATGCACATTAAAATCACCCAATAATAACATACGATCACACAATGGAACAATAGAATCACAAAAATCACTTTAAAAAGCATTCTCGATTTTAGGTGGCCTATAGATCAGAGGAGGAGGTCGACTCTAACGCAACACACTGTACCTCAAATGACGAGTAAATCCCAACAGAAACTCTCCATACATTAAGTGATTGTTTAAAGACCATAGCAACCCCACCGCCCTCTAGTGGTACCTATAGTAAGCATGCTGACTCTATTCGAACTACCATAAGTTTTGGGGCGGAGCTTTGAGTACATTGGTAGGACTGGGTGCAGGGTCAATGATTTAAAAAAATCCTACAAACCTTATTCAACTCCACCCATTTAACCATTAGAGATCAATGTTTCTGCAATGTGTGAAGTAAATCAACTCAATGTGTTTTCAATCTGATTTCAGATAGATAGAACGCTTTAGAGGTCTTGTTTTGCCATATATTTCAGAGTTGCTCTTTGATGAGGAAAAACCTTCAGATCCTATAGACAAACAGTCCAAAATGGCAGACAAAAGAGAGAACAAGAAAAAGAAAGAAAAAAAAACAGGGGAAAGGGTCAAAACCATGGAAAAAGTAAGTTAGCCAGAGTGACAAAGGAAAATAGGAGGAATTAACCAGAAAAGCCAAAGCAGAGATCATGCATGGAATACAGGAGCACAGATCAGACATGAGCTTTACACTGTATGGTTTTTGGCTCAATTTTGCTGTCACAGATATAAATCTTACATCGTTCATGTCTGGCACAACTGCTCCAAAATAGGTGGGGCAAGATTTCTGTCTGAGAAAAGAACTACTGTACATCTGTTATTTGTCTATAAAAACATACAGACTAACTATTTATTTAGCTTTTAGTTCTATACGGAGTCTAATGTCATTTGAGGAATGCTCCTGTAATCGACTAAGAACACAGAATATGTGCATATGTCACTTAAAATATTGACATTCCTAAAAGATCCCCTTTAGAAGAAATGACCCCCCCTCAATTCATACCCCCGAAGCTGAAGTGTTTTGATTGGTTTTCAGACCTGTCTGTTATTGCCTAAAGTGCTGAGTCACCGCCCCAGTAGTTTGAGTAGTTTTTTTGTTCTGAGTTTTAGAATTAAAGCTGTAGTCAAGAACGCCAACATCCAGGACAATTCCAAGACCAGGTCTAGCTGAGATCGAGTCAAGACCGAGTCATAAGGGGACGACGCCAAGTCAGGTTCACATCCAAGTGAAAGTGAGACAGAATCAAGATCGAGACAGAAAACCCCCCCATCAAATCCTTTTTGAGGTGAAGCGTTGTACCAATGAGTAGCCTGTTTTCTAGAAGAAAGAATAGCATCTTCTGTGAACATTGTCAAGTACAAGTCAATACATTTCGAGACTGTATTCGAGTCCTACAACCTTACTCAGAACACATCATGTGACATACTCTCTGGTGACTGATTTAGTATCATTGTGATCAAAGACAGCTGACAACAAAGTTCTGGCCATGTCAGAAATGCTTTATTTAAATCTCAGAGTGTGAATGCTGCTTAACCAGTAGTGCCCAGTGGTTAAAGGCTTTGGGTTATTGATCAGAAGGTCAGGAGTTCAAGCCCCAAGACTGCCAAGCTACTGCTGTTGGGCCCTTGAGCAAGGGCCTTAACCCTCAACTGCTCAGTTGTATAAATGAGATAAATTTAAGTCGCTCTGGATAAAGGCATCTGCCAAAAATGCCATAAATGTAAATGCTCATCTAAACGCCACCGATACGAGAACGGGATAAAATTTGCCGAAACTCATGGGACAGCTACAAATACAGTAGCACCAATGGCGTAACGTAAACAAAACCTTCATGACAGAAAATATATCCTCATTACCTCATGACATGTCTATCATTAAAGTACACTTTCTGTATAATCTGACATGGAGAACACTATGACATTATGACAGTCTGTTATAGTATTTGGCCAAGATTTAATTGCAGCCCGTTGTCCAAAAAGTTACACACAGCCTGACCTTCTTCTGCTTCCATACACACTACACTTTGTGTCCGTAGCAACAGCTACTCTGTCTGCTACACAGCATGTTCATGACCTTCACTAAATCAGTACAGTCCTTGTTCAAAATCCCTCCCAAGGTTTAAATCAGTTCCTCTAATTCCAAGGTTTTGATTTCTTCCATACTCTCTGTGATTACTTCTCAACTTCTCAGTTCTGTCACTCTGGGGATCATAAAAGACAGCTGAATATTCATTTCTTTCGCGCTTTATGTCGGAAATTATACTGACATTTGAAACAGCAGTGAAGTGTGTCTAATTGTAATGGGCTTGCTTCTGAAGAGACTCACAGAATGTCCAGAAATGTGTGGTGTGTATTTATGATATGCCTATAATGACCCAAAAAGTGCAGCTCATACATTTCTTTAATGTTGAGGAATGTGGAGCGGCACCAATTCATTTTGTGTCACAAAATACATTCTTGGGAGAAATAACTGGTAAATTTGACACTTGTAGTGTGTGTGTGTGTGTGTGTGTGTGTGTGTGTGTGTGTGTGTGTGAGGTCCCAGAGTGCAAGTAGCTTCAGGAAGCATCAGGAGACAAGCTAATGAAGAATTTGTAACCATAAATTTAACCTTAATCTTAAACACATTAATCAAAAAGAAAACTTATGCCTCTTTAATTATTCTTAAATAAAATGTTTTCATCATGACGACCAGCCAAATGTCAGATTTTCCAATCCTTGTGTACACACACACTTCTATAGAAGTAAACTTCTATAAGTCAGCTATTTAACATGCCATTCAGGTGTGCTGGAACAAATAGGACTGAAAAACACTTGTTTTACTGGTTTATTAACCTTGATTAGTTTAGAGGTCACTCATTTCAGGGATAGGGATGGAATTTTAAAACAATAAAACACTCAAATAAAGGATCAAGTAGACTTTGCATTACTAAAATCCTTATATAGTTCTATATGAGCACCAACACCAAGCGATATACTGTAGTGTCTGAGTGAAAATGAGTTTGTCTATTAAAATCTCTCTCCCTCTCTCTCTCTCTCTCTCTCTCTCTCTCTCTCTCTCTCTCTCTCTCAGTGGTTAACACGTTTGCCTTGCACCTCCATGGATGCGGGTCCGAATCCCACCTCCGACCTGTGTCCAGGTACTCCAGTTTCCTCCGCCAGTCCAAAGACATGCGTTGTAGGCTGGTCGGCATTTCCAAATTGTCCGTAGTGTATGAATGTGTGCCCTGTGATGGTTGGTCTGCCAGGGTGTCCCCCACCTTGTGCCCCGAGTCCCCTAGGATAGGCTCCAGGCTCCCCACAACCCTGTGTAGGATAAGCGGTATGGAAAATGAATGGATGGATGGATAAATAAATAAATAAGATTCTTGTCATATTCCAGAGAAACTGAGAAGACTTTCCAAGGTGAGAACACTTCAAATTATTGTTTTATCTCTGGCTGTTACAAAGTGCTCATACCGGAGCACTTCAAAATTTAAAATCTACCAGGTATTAAGAAAAAAAAAAAGAGATTTTTTTTTTCAACTTGATAGAGAGTTCTTTATAGAACCAAATATGTAAGTGAAATAAAAATGGTATTTTCATATAGAGAATGGTGTGATGAAGAAGGATAATATGCATAGAGTATATTGATAAAATAGATAATAGAGTAAATTGGCAAAAACCTTGCGTTCACACTTGCAAGCAACAAAGTAACTGTTCTTTTTTTCGATATGTACATTTTCATGATTTCAAGCGACATTTGATATTTGAAATTACGGTATTAGGCAAATCCAAACCGTTGGCTCGGACGATTCCTCTAATCGTCTGGAGCGTGTGGTCCGATGTTTCTTCAGCTCCCCCACTCACAACCTGCAAGTAGTTCCCTTTCCCTCTTTGATGCACAAAAATGGAGGATGGAACTGTGGTTTCATCTTATTCAGTCATATACACCCTCTCCTTAAATGTGTATAGAGACTTTACAAAGAAAAATAAAGCTTAGATGGAGGTAGCAGAGATCTTTGGTGCCTCTGGCGAGTCTATGTAGCTAGAGTCCAGTTAGCTTGCTTTGCTAATCTGCTAACAAGCAGAATCTAGTACAAAGCCTAGCATGTAACATATAAATCATATAAATCAAAACTGCAATACATAAATCGTTTAATAGGCTGTAGACTGTAGATTTTCGTTGCTACCATTTCTCATCAGAATATAAATAAATAAATAAATAAATAAATAAATAAATAAATAAATAAAGCTGGATGAAGCAACCTGAGCATGACTGCCATAAAACTGCGGTATTGGCAGAATCCAGAATGACAAAATCCGGCACACCGATACGGAAGAGAGTAGTTTGTCTGTCATAGCTGAGCAAATGATGAGCAAACCTGTTCACCGATTTGAGTAAGCTCTGAACATGTCACTGAGTAACGAAGCGAAGAATTTTTTTTGCAGTAGGTGTAGGCAGCGCTGGTGTAGGAGACGTTTTATGAACTAATGGTGTTCTGACAACGAGAAGAAAAGGCACAGAAGTGGGATAACAGCCAGACAATGTCGTTTTTTGACAGATGACTCAAACTGAACCAGGTCTAGGTGGTGGGATGATTCCTATGCTCCTACACACACACACACACACACACACACACACACACACACACACACACACACACACATATATATATATATATATATATATATATATATATATATATATGAATTAATAGCACCCAGAGCTGGAGCTGCTGTGAAAACTATAAAATCTGATTAATCTCTCAACACACTTACTGTAACACACCTGATTATCTTGTCAGTCAAGCATTACAATACCTTGCATAAATTTTCATCCCCCTGGGTCAATACTTGTTAGAACCACTCTATCAGTTTTGCATATCTGCAAACTGATATTTTTGCCCGTTGTTTTCAAGCTCAAGCTCTGTCACATTGGATAAAGATCTTCAGTGAGCAGCAAATTTCAAGCCTTGTCACAGATTCTCAATCGGACTGAGGTCTGGGCTTTTGACTACGTGGCGCAGTCAAAATCCCAGACCTCAATCCATTTGTGAAAAGATCTTCATCCAGTGTGACAGAGCTTGAGCTTGAGAAGAACGGGCAAAAAGATCAGTACAGGTTCTTGGTTTCAGGTTTCAGGTTCTTGGTGTTGAACCAGTCCAGTCATCGTTCTGTTGGAATATGCCAAGTTTCAAGTCTCTTGCAGGCTGGAACATGTTTTCTTCAAGGATTGCCCTGTATTTGGGTCCACGGATCTTGTACTCATACCTGATCAGTTTTCCAGTCCCTGGTGATGAATAGATCCTCTACAAGATGATGCTACCACTACCATGCTTCACACTGGAGATAGTGTTCTCAGGGTGATCAGAAGTTTTGGGTTTCTTGCCAAATGTAGTGCTTTGTGTCAACATCTGAGCTGTGGATCTCTCCAAGTCTTTCAGAGTTACCTTTGGCCTCTTGGTTGTTTTTCTGACTAATTCCCTTTACCTGCTCACTGACTTTTTGGCGAATGTCCTACTCTAGACAGAGCCACAGTTGTGTCAAATCCTTTCCATTAGAAAAAAGGATTTTATCACGCTTCATGGGATGTTCAAAGTTTGGAATATTTTTTTTTTTATAACCAAACCCTTTGTTTGGAATTGCTTCTTGCTTTTCATGATACTGCTTGTTTCGTTATGTTCTCAAACTCTGGACTCCATTAAACTAACTATGTGTCTTCAGATGGTAATTGGATGGACGGGCACCCTGTCCAGGGTGTACCCCGCCTTGTGCCCCATGTTTCCTGGGACAGGCTCCAGGTTCCCCGTGACCCTGAAAAGGATAAGCGGTACAGAAGATGGATGGATGGATGGATGGATGGTAATTGGTTGCATTAACTAATTTAAGGATTTTCCCTTCAGTAATATGGAATATTTTGTGTAGATCCATGACGTAAAATCCCAATTAAGTCCATTTCATTTCCACTACAAAATGTAGAAAAGTTCAAAGAGGGTGAATACTTAAGCAAGGCACTGTCAAATGAGTTATATATGTGAAAGAGCAGGAGATATGCTGGATTTCATTCATGTTGCTCTTTACGTATTCTTTACATAATCTATAATGCATTTAACTGGCTTTTTGGTTTTTGCGTTGCTATGTTTCATCATTCCTATCAGGTCCTTTCCTCTGAGTTGTGCGTGGGTGTTAAAACAGCTGATGCGTAGATTAGCAATATGCACTCAGGAGACTTTACACAACAGGGTTTATTGGTTACAGCTTCAGTTTTAGTGAAGCTATTAGTGTGTGGGTGAACCATATTATGGTGGCTTAGAGAATTTGCAGAATAAACAGCCGAAGAACTATTCACAACCATTCACACCACCAGTGTCTTTCCACAAACTCAGATAGTTAGCCAACTTTTATGACAAGCTCTGACAATCCGTTTGTTATAATTTAATAACTTGAGCCAAAAAGTTGGGATGTCTTCTTTTTTCAGAGTGTTGACAGTTTCCTGATTGACAGGATCACCTTGCAGAGATGATCCGATTTTAACGGACATGTTTGGATGTGATCAAAGCAGGTCTTGACATGAAGGAAGTGTGTGACAGGATAGGAACGGATCACGTTAGACTTGATAGCAGAAAAACTCCAAAGTAAAGGTCAGATGCCTTTTAGATATGTGGAGAACTAATCTGACTTGACTGCCTGTCCACAGCAGCACGAGACACTTTTTACATGCGTGAACTCTGAGCTGAGCTTCTCCAGAATCAAATTCATTCCTCTTCATGTTCAAACCAATGCGACCTTCATCATGTGGCGTAATCCCCAGGTCAGAGCTTGCAAGTAAGAATCCGAAGGTGAAAGAATGAGAAGTGAGGCTTGCATGGTTACATGATTTGGTTCTCTGGCCTAAGTAATGCATTAATATAGGACACTATTGCTTAGATTGGATTTAACGCACAATAAAAGCTAACAGTGCTGAATTTGATCGCTTTTGGGTTAAAGCGAGCTCAGATGAACTCAGCAGGAGTTAATATAACACCAGTATTACAGTGAAACTCATTATTACAGTCCCTTCCTCATAAAGCAAAGCAAAGTGTAGTCATGGGAAACCATTGGTCAGGCAATATGTTTTACTTTCTTTTTGAAACACTGTAAAATGATACTTTGGTGGTGGGGTGAGTGGAGTTACCGTCTCATGGCTCCAGGGTTTCTGTTTGTGTGGAGTTGCACAAGTGTTCCCCTTGTTTGTGTGGGTTTCCTCTGGGTTTTCTGGTTTCCTTCCCTCTCCCACCTGCTGGTAATTGGATTCGCTAAGTGATACTGCCCCTAGGTATGAATATTTGTGTGCATGGAGCCCTGCGATAGACTTGTGTCCCATTCAAGGTGTTCTCCTGCCTCACATTCCTGGGGATAAGCTGGATCACTGACCAGGACAAAGTGGACACTGAAGATACAGTGAGGTCCATAAATATTTGGACACCGACAAAGTTATTGTAGCTGTCCACAACAGTATATTCGAGTTGAAATTAAATCATGAATATTACTTAATAGCTCATAGCTCTTATATATTATTTAATTTAAACTCCAATATACTCTAGTAGACAGCTGAAATAACAATAACTTTGTAAATGTCCAGATATTTATGGACATTTTATGGAACATTGCTATTGGGAATTATTACAATGATTAATAACTAAACGAATACAGCTTGTAATATCACAATACAAATGACAACAACACACAACAAAAGTTTTTTGCAAAATGAAATCTTTATATATCTCTTCTCTATAGACTACGTATATACCATGTATTTGTAAACGCATAACTTCTTGTTTTTTCAGGCTATTCCAGATTAACGTTTCCCAACGTCTCACGAGTCCTCCTGTTTTGTTTGGTAAAGCTCTTAGCATTTGCAATTGCTTATAGATACAGGACAAATATTTTCTAAGGGATGAACCAGAGACTATAAGACATGCATAATTAGTTAATCTACGGGGAAACATCCACAGTTTGACACAACTTTTTTTTTTTACAAGGTGTCTCATGGTGATTCAACTGTACAAAAATGCATCATGATCAAACGTCATGACAGTGAATTCTGTATTTGAGAACAACAAAGTAAAGAGGAAATGCCAGAGAAAATGCTTTACCATTACTCATGCCTGATACACCAACCCTCTTCAGTTAGAGAGCAAAGTTTGGAAGTGTCAGTAGCATCTCTTGAACTTGATAAGCTTGTGGAAGGCCTGCTTGAACTCGTCGTTGAAGACCGTGTAGATCACAGGGTTGATAAGCGAGTTGAGATAGCCGAGCCAGGTGAAGAAGTCAAACAGCACCGGGTGGAACCAGCACTCTTTACAGATAGCCATGAGGAGTGTTCCTACAAAGAAGGGCAGCCAGCAGACGATGAAGGCTCCTAAGATGATGCCCAGCGTTTTCGTGGCTCTCTTTTCTCTCGCCGCACACAAACGTTTTCGCTCCAGGATGCTATCTGCTAGCTTCACCTTAACGCTGTTTGTAAAATTTGGAGACCCTCCTCCTCCACTTCCTGCTCCTCCTAGTTGAAGTTGCCCCTCCTGGTTGGTCGATGAGTTGAGCGAGCAGAGGGATGAACCAGCTGATGTTTGGATGAGCTGAGCCGTAGTGAATCGTTTTGCCCTTGACGCTGGCGTCTTGAAGATCCGACTGCGGGCAGCCACGTAGATTCGCCCGTAAAGGATGATGAGGAGCACGGTGGGCACGTAAAAGGCACCAAAAGTGGAGTAGAGTGTGTAGGAGATCTGGTCTGTGTTGACCATACATTCGGTCAACTCCTCATGAGCCTTGGCTTGCCTCCAGAAGAGCGGCGGCATGGAGATGGAGATGGAGATCACCCAGACGACTGCAATCATGAGCGCAGCCCGTCCAGTCGTCCGCCTCTTGGAGTACTCCAGCGCATCCGTGATGGCCCAGTACCGGTCCAGCGCAATCACACACAGGTGCAGGATGGACGCTGTGCAGAAGGTGATATCCGATGAGAGCCAGATGTCGCAAACCACCTGCCCAAGCGTCCATGTCTTGCTCACTGTATACAAGATGCTGATAGGCATGACCAGGATGGACACAAGTAGGTCTGTCAGGGCCAGAGAGCCAATCAGGAAGTTAGCAGGTGTGTGCAGCTTGCGTGTCAGGAAAATGGTGGCGATGACAAAAGCATTGGACAGCGTCGTAGCCAAAGTTACTATGGCCAGTAGGATCGATAGAGAGATCTGGAGGCCTAGTTGTGTTGCTTCGTCCCAGGACTCTGAAGTGTCCAAGCTGCTCGTGTTGTTAGAATGGAAAAGCTCGGCGGTGGCGTTGTACTTATCCATCATGCTTCTGTGTTGTTGCTCATAGCTACACCGTCAAGAGGTGCAGGTTTTGCAATAAATCAACAATGACATAAGCCATTCTAAAACAAGTTTTCCCCAATAAGAGTGATTGTTCCCATCAATCTGTCTTGGTTCAGCTGGGTTCTTTGTGCATATCTCAGATCTCTGAACTCAGGTCTAATTTTACTTTCCCATTAAGGTTTAAAATAGAAGCTATGGCTATATTTAACAATCTGTACACAATACCAGATGACTTACATGCAACATTTTTCTGACATTGTTCATACTTGATCGTCTTCTCGTCTTGTCTACACTCCACGCATGGAATCAACCCAATCCTTTGGTAGTTGTTCAGATGAATAGGTCTATCGTCCCACTAAATGCTATGGAAATTCCTCTACTTTGCTCAGATAGATCACTGCTAGAGTCTCTCCAGTGATGAAGAATTGCTAAGAACTAAGAAGAAGAACTTAAGCAGAACTTTCTAAAGCTGGTTGCTACTCCCGATGGACGGAACTAGGGCGACCACAGGGATATGTCTGGTCTTGGATGAAGGCTGGATTCAATCCTTGTCATAGTGAAGATCTAGCAAAAAGTGAGAGAAAGAAAGAAAGAAAGAAAAAACATAAAAATTTGATTCAGGAAGTCATGAATAAACAAGCTTGTCATATAGCACAAGTTCATATCTCTCTGTAATGTGTGGCTAGACAAGCTAAACCCTTGTCATTCACTAAATACCAGGGCTTTCAGTACCACGATGTACAATGGGCATTTCCGGAGGTGTCTGCAAAGACGCCCCCTTCAAAAAAATTACAAGTCAGCAAACATGCACAGAATCCTTTTTTTTTTTTTTTTTTTTTTTTTTTTTTCACACAGGCATTCCCAGAATCAACGATGTATGATTAAGGTCAAAATAGCCTACCGGTAAATATTTTTTTGATGTTTAAAAAAAAAATCCTGATCGACTGGTTCTTCAAACTGTTAACTTTGTCAACGTTACTCTTTCTGTATAAAAAAAAAAAAGTTGAGTATGAAAGCATGGCTAATTATGAGAATTTAAAGATTTTTTTTTATAATGGGGAAAAGCAGTAGAATCAATACTGAGGTTAAAAAGAACTAAGGTTTCGCTCTTTTTATCCTCAGTATTGATTCTACTGCTTTTCCCCCATTATAAAAAAAAAAATCTTTAAATTCTCATAATTATCCGTATTGATGTAAAGTCAGTCAGAATTGATGTAAAGTCAGTAAGACTAAGACTTTGAGCTTATTTAAGTGAAACAAGCATTTCATAATAGTAACTGTGAATAGTATTTTTCAAACATGAAACCCTTGTGATCATAGACGGGTATCTGAAGTTCTACAACAATGAATGGAAAACCCCTGTGATCATGGACGGGTATCTGAAGTTCTATCAGAATGAATGGGAAACCCATGTGATCACGAACAGGTATCTGAAGTTCTACAAGAATGAATGGAAAACCCCTGTGATCACAGACAGACAACTATCTGCAGCAAATGGCTTTTCTTCACAAACTGAGCATGACTGTTCATCTATGCAGAGTCTCAAAATAGGCCACGCCTACCTGATGACGCAATATCTGTTAGTTTCTAAAGTATTGTTGAAATACAGATGTTAACCTGCTTACCCTGTGTTAGCATGACTTATACATCATAACAGATTAGCCTGCTAGTTAGCACAGACTAACATGAGTAACATAAAGGGCGTTTCAAATTTTCTGAGATCTTGTAATCACTTATCAAATGATCTTAATCCCACTATCCAGAAAAATGTCTAATGTTAAAAGGGCTATACAAATCAGAAGACACATGATAAATTCATTAGCTCACCAATATGCTTCTCGTTCTTTGTGTTCCGTGGAAAGCTAATGAACTAGGCTAGGAATCCCAAACTAGCTAGTTAATTGCATTAGTAAAGACTTATAAAAATGAGCGAGACCTCAAAATCCTCAAAAAGTTTTTGGTGTATCGTATTGCGTCTGCGCCCTCGACAAAATGTCAGGATGTCTTTGGATAACATTTTAGAAAAAAGCTGTTTTATCTTCTCGCATCGCTTATAAATAATTTATTTGAGTCTTAGTTTTTCATAAACAGAGGTGTGTGACAGTTATGTGCTGTGTTGCTTTGTATTTTACACGGTTTCATTTCTGGTTCCACATTAATATGCATAATAAAAAGTAATCTGTTATGAGCAAAAGGGAATTTATTCAGTAGTTTCTACTGAATCACAGAACGTATATTTGGTTGATGTGTGTAGTGTAGCAAGTAGCTTGATTTGGGAACGTGTAGCGCATGCGAGTGACTCATGCCACCAGTACATACATGAAATGCATTTTGCATACAAATCTATATTGGTCTGCTATGAAGAAACACTTGATTGACTTGGAGAAAATTTCTAGCCATAGAGCAGCTCTAGTGCAAGTGTTTGGTCTAAAATCCAGCAGCTTCACATTACAGCCTGTGTACATTATGTCACCACAGAACAGCAATAGCTTTTAGATACAGGTTATGGAAAAGATTTTTCTACACCCATGAAATAAAAAGGCAAAGTTAAACAGGTAAGGGTCAAAACCAGGAAGTCTAATAAAACACAGAATTTGCAAAACAAGGCTCGGACATAACAAGACAAAAGCATGAGGAGGCTTCACAACGGACACACAGGGGTTATAAAAAAGCGAACTAGTCAAGAACTAACATAGAACAGGTGAACACAATAAGGCAACAGACTAATGACAGGACCAGGGTGGAGACAGGACTGGAGCAGAAACCAAAACAAACACAAGCGCATGTTGTTTGTCACTTTGTACATAAACACACACACACATGCGCACTCACACACACACACACACGCACACACACACACACACACACGCACACATTCTCAATGATGTTTTAATGCCTCGATAGCTTGGAGAATGACTCATTAAATAGCATTATGTTGTTCTTGAGTGCATCCTTCAGATGGTCATTCATTGTTACTGATATTATTTTAAAAAAATTTTAATGCTTCGAAGAGAGCGAGCGAGAGAGCGAGAGAGAGAGAGAGAGAGAGTATTCAGTACTTAAGAACATAAATATACTTTAACAGATTTATTAATGAATAATTCCCACTTCCAGAACATTTGACATTAAGGTGGCAATCTAATTAGGATTGTGTGTGTGAAGTGACACTTTGGCAGCTGCAATCTTAATTTTGGGATTTTCTTCAGTAGTGGGTGAGGGAAACATTGCCTGCATGGTTGCACAGAGACCCACAGGGAGAGAGTAAGACAGTGATAACACACAGTTGATTCCTATTCACCCGAATGCACAGCCACCTGTTCCACATCACACTGAGCCCTGGTTGATGTGTGTAGCATTGGAGGTATGGGAGTGTGTGTGTATGTGTGTGCGTGTGTTCCTGCCAGCTCGCAAGCTCAAATACAAAGGATTTGATGGTGACAGCCCCTCTCGCCCCGTATGAATAAAAACCTTATACTATGAGGCTGGCTGCCTTTACAGGCGAGAATATAGGAATGCATTATTAAAGCCATACATAGAAACAAGAACTCTGATGTTTTCCAAAAGAAAACCAAATAATCTCTAAACATGATTAGTTTATTCCAATGATGTTGTCATTAGGTTTGTGTATCGCTCGTGTATCAAATGTATATTTCACATGTTTGGACACAATGCAATGTCCAGTTATGTGAAATATACAATTATCAGTATTCAGTATTTTGCATCTTGCAAACCAATTTTACCTTAACTAGAAAAAAAGAAGTCTGTTTGTGGAGTGTGAGGCCACACCTCCTTGTTTTGTGCAGAGGCCACACCTACAGTAGGCACTGATGCCACACCTCATTGTTCGGGACCGACACACATAGACTACACCTTTTCACTAGGATTGATGGGTACAGAGGCCACACCTCTTTGAATATAATAATAGGTACAGAGGCCACACCTCCTTCACTAGAAGTAATGGATACAGAGGCCACACGTCTTTGAGTAGAAGTAATGGGTACAGAGGCCACACCTCTTTGAGTAGAAGTAATGGGTACAGAGGCCACACCTCTTTGAGTAGAAGTAATGGGTACAGAGGCCACACCTCTTTGAGTAGAAGTAATGGATACAGAGACCACACCTCTTTGACTAGAAGTAATGGGTACAGAGGCCACACCTCTTTGAGTAGAAGTAATGGGTATAGAGACCACACCTCTTTGACTAGAAGTAATGGGTACAGAGGCCACACCTCTTTGAGTAGAAGTAATGGGTACAGAGACCACACCTCTTTGAGTAGAAGTAATGGGTACAGAGACCACACCTCTTTGAATATAATAATAGGTACAGAGGCCACACCTCCTTCACTAGAAGTAATGGATACAGAGGCCACACGTCTTTGAGTAGAAGTAATGGGTACAGAGGCCACACCTCTTTGAGTAGAAGCAATGGGTACAGAGGCCACACCTCTTTGAGTAGAAGTAATGGGTACAGAGACCACACCTCTTTGACTAGAAGTAATGGGTACAGATGCCACGCCTCCTTCATAAGAAGTAATGGGCATAGATGACATACCTCTCTGTGACTAGAAGATATAGACACAGAGGCCACGCCTCTTTCAATGAGACTAATGAGCATAAAGCCCATGCCTCATTTATTGGAACAAATAAGCACGGAGGCTACACCCTTCACTCTTCACGTCTCCTTCAGTAGAACTGGTCAGCACCGAGAATCATTTAGAGACGAGAGTGAAAGACAGCAAAAAGAAATGCACAGTGCCAAAGCAAAAAATGTATTTAAATAGCAACACAAATTGGTATTGGACTTTACTGATACAGAGAGTTCTCCATTGATCCAGCGTTACCGCTTTCCAACTTTTACCGTATACACGCTGTTCTGAAACGGGACGAGAGATACAAACACCAATCCCTAATGAAGCCAGGATGTAGCTTATTAAAGTTAGTAAATCTTTCTACATTTGTTTGATATTTCTCCTTCAAAACAGAAACAAATCAGTTAGATTGAAAACTTTAGTCATTAAATTGGGGCAGCACAGCATGGCGAGAAGGAGAAGGTGTGAAAGTGGCTTTGTTTTCTCGGAAATCACTTGTGTGAAACGAAACGTGGTTTTATTTCCATGTGCCGCTTTCAGGAAAAAAAAGAATCAAGTCTAGCCCTTAAAATTACACTGAAGCTTTTGCTTTCTTCTACATGGCAAGTCAAATTTAATGTACAATGCATGGCACATATAACAGTCCTAATGTCGGCTATCTTTAGCACCCCATGCTCTACAGGGAAAAACAAAACAATCACGAGGACCACGAATATCCAACCCAATAAAACAAGCAGCCATCTTTACTTGCGTATAGATTATGTTAACTGTGTATCATGTTAGCTCTGCTTTTGGGGTGTCGCTTTGGAGCAACTAAAGAGAAAGGCTATTTATTATTATTTTTATATTATTTATTTAAATACATTACATTTCTTGTGACTTTTTACTAACGATCATTCAGATCAACTCTGGCAAAGATTAGACATCAGCCACTGATTACATCCATTCATTCATATGTTACTGTATATGACAGCGAGCAAGAGTAGGAACGATTAGGAGGCGTTGTTAATCAATAACAAAATGTGTACTTTAAGAGAGACCGACGTGAACTTATGCTTCTAATTGCAGCAGCGCAAAGACAATAAACACAACATGATTAGAGCTCGGGCAGAATCGAGCAGGAGCTCGATAAAGATAACAGAAATTCAATAAACTTCTATAATATGCATTACAATCCATACATTACCACAAAATGGGATTAAGCAACTCGATATGTAGACTTCATTAACGTGAAGTTTATACTAGGGCTGAGTTTAATTTGTGCCTGGAGATCCATATCCAGATTTTTTTTTTCCCTCTTTTATTCTAAATCCAAGTGACTCAGTTCAAATGTTCATCCGAGTTTCAGACACGAGTCAAAGCCGTATGCAGTAGGAGTTTTGAAGCATAATCTTTAAAGCCACGGGGGATTCATGAATCCATTTTCATTCACTTCACAATCCCGCTGTATTAACATTGATTCTTGAAGGTAATCCCTTTAAGACATTTTGTTTTTCAGATATCGCTGTTGTGACTGTAGAACAGATTTTAACCATAAACATATCAATCGAATGCATTTTTTAAATACAACATTCCTGACAGTCTTCACTTTAGTTTTGTTTAAATGAACGCTGAGGTGTAATGAACGCTGATATTTTTGCATGTGTGTAATCACTGTCTATCGTCAAGCTGTGTTACATTACCCAGACCTGGGCAGTGTTGACTGCTTGGATGTTGTGCTTTTCTGCTGCATGCAAATGAAATCAAATTAAACCTGGCTGCTAAACTTAAAATATGCTGTCAGTGAGATCAACTGCTGTATGTGGCAATTCAATTTGTACAGGCATGGAGGAAATAAATTGGTGGGAGGGGGTTGGGCGGGACCGCTTACCATGACATGACACATGAAGAAAAAAACATTACAGAGAGGACTGTACCAAAAGAGTACCGATACGTTTACGAGTTTGTGTTTTAAATGGAGGTACTTTCTTTGCGAAGCAAGCAGTGCAGTTTGCAGATGCAATAGCTATTTGCAGATTGTTGGTTATAACAATAGTCGTCTAATAATACGTTATCAGATTTGAGTTTTTGGGTTTCACTGGACACGCTATCAGAATCTACTATGACACTAGGACACAGTGCTGCTGTGAGTCAAAATGGGGTTCTTCAAGCGGCATTGCATTACAATGCCTGTATGATTTTCAGGTAAGATTTTCGTTTAATAAAGATAGATCGATGGTTGGATGGATCAGTGTACTTTTTTGATCCCCAAGGGGAAATATGGGGAGAACGACAGAGATGGAGAACAATGAAAATCGTGTACACGTCTGTATTTTTAAAATCATTTGAATTATTTCTTCTGGAGGCCCGGCAGACATTTACGTTTACGGCATTTGGCAGACGCCCTTATCCAGAGCGACGTACATCTATCACATTTATACAACTGAGCAGCTGAAGTTTAAGGGCCTTGCTCAAGGGCCCAGCAGTGGCAGCTTGGGAGTGGCAGCATGGTAGTGGCAGCTTGGCATTGGCAGCTTAGCAGTGCTAGGATTTGAACGCACAACCTTCTGATCAGTAGTCCAACGTCTTAACCACTGAGCTACCACTGAAAAAATCACTAGCTTCACCTTTAAATACATTACATTTCTTGTGACTTTTTACTAACGATCATTCAGATCAACTCTGGCAAAGATTAGACATCAGCCACTGATTACATCCATTCATTCATATGTTACTGTATATGACAGCGAGGAAGAGTAGGAACGATTAGGAGGCGTTGTTAATCAATAACAAAATGTGTACTTTAAGAGAGACCGACGTGAACTTATGCTTCTAATTGCAGCAGCGCAAAGACAATAAACACAACATGATTAGAGCTCGGGCAGAATCGAGCAGGAGCTCGATAAAGATAACAGAAATTCAATAAACTTCTGTAATATGCATTACAATCCATACATTACCACAAAATGGGATTAAGCAACTCGATATGTAGACTTCATTAACGTGAAGTTTATACTAGGGCTGAGTTTAATTTGTGCCTGGAGATCCATATCCAGATTTTTTTTTTTTTCTTTCTGTTATGGTTTTTTCCCTCTTTTATTCTAAGTCCAAGCGACTCACTTCAAATCTTCATCTGAGTTTCAGACACGAGTCAAAGCCGTATGCAGTAGGAGTTTTGAAGCATAATCTTTAAAGCCACGGGGGATTCATGAATCCATTTTCATTCACTTCATGTGCTGCCTTGTGCACAGTGTGTGGTCTTAGTGCTTGGGCTTATGGAGCGATGGTTCTACGACAGGGCCTAGGGTCAAATGTGGTCCGCATATAGATCGGCCAGTGTCTATGAGCCAGAGTTTATGATAGGTGGCACGCCGGCCAGCATGTTGCAGTTTTCCTTTTCACGAGACGGTGGCAGCCGACTACGATAATGAAAGAGTTAGCTAAAATGCAAGAGTGCACAACAGTGAGAATGGGCGATTTCATGAAAAACCAAGCGAAGCATGGAAAAACCATCTGACAATTCTGCAAAGAGTCCTTAACTAAAGTGGATTTGCAACCAAGTATTAACAATGATTAACAATTTATTTTATAATTATGTTAGTTTTTCGACTTATTTTCGGTCCCTGAAATACTCGAAGTTTGGACACCCCTGCTCTATACAACGTTCTTTTGTGAATTCAGATCCGATTTGTTTGGAAATATGGTAGAAATATATTATTAGTTTGGAGCCGAGTAAGGCAGCGATTATGTCACACTACTGCAGCAAACCAGTGACGATGTTGGATGCATCATCAGTGTTTCATATTAAATTTCACAGATATATGCGGTGTTACACACCACTCCAAACATTAGTCATTTTACCCACGATTTGATCCTTCACCATAGAAATGAACACAATGATCCTCCCACAGCCACCATTAGGTGTGACTCCTTCCACAGCGTTTTCATCTCGAGTGACTGTGGGTGGGTTTGATAGAAAATGTAATTATTCAGTCTGACACAGGTTCTGTACTCTAAAAGTAAGAGCTGGAGAAGCTTTGGCGCCCCATTACCTTGTCACAGAGGACACTCTGACACGGCTAAGGTGACAAGTACAACGTTCCATCATCCCAGAGGAGTAGCTTACAGATGAACATCGATCTGATGAGCATGAAACTCAACACGAGCATGAGCGCTGAACGTACTTGCCTTTTACTGTGATTGCTTTGCTTCTACAATGGAGTCCGAGAGTTAAATCTCATCACTGGCAAGAAGAAATGAAAAATTCACAGAGCTACGGTATTCCTTGTTAGTTATTAGTAACTGATGAATAATAATAATAATAATAATAACAATAATAATAATAATGGCAGCACACCTGATATCGATATAGTATGGTCCTCTATGTAATTTTTTGATCTATTAGTGAAGAATGATGGCATATTGTTTTGAAAAATGTATAAAATTGTATTCGTTTTTTTTTTATACCAGTGCTGTGGAGTTCTTAAATCTGGAAGTGTTGATTAATTAATTAACTGGCACAATATTAATGTTATTCAATACTACAGAACATGCCAATTTGGTCAGTGTAATTTGAGCCTCTTCTTAGTAATTTACTAATGCATATGAGGAATATGTTGATGTTTTTGATGTTTGGTTTCCATTTGGTTTGCAATTTTGTTCATGTAAATACGTATAGCTATGTGCTATGCATTTACTTATTTTTTCTGACGTTTAAAAAAAAAAAAAAATCAAAACCAGCTTACTGTTGAGGTTATCTACAGTATAATCTGGTGTGCTCCATAACAATGACAGAATTTGCATTTAGAAGATATAGACATTCAAAATGCACTGTCTCTCTCTCTCTCTCTCTCTCTCTCTCTCTCTCTCTCTCTCTCTCTCTCTCTCTAAGTCTCTCTCTCTCTCTCTACAACCAACATGGATCAACAATTTCGATGACATCATTCTGCACTTCAGCTCCTCATCAGATTTTCCATCCAATTAAATGCTGTCTAGAATCTGAAGTGTCCCGCCCCCGACATCACCTTGTTGAGCGAGAGAAATCATTTCACCGAGCGTGGGTCGTAAATGTGTCTTTGGCTGTTCGAACGTATGTGTTTTATTCTGTTTTCCAGCTGTAAGTCGGATAAGAAGGAAACGGCTTGAATCCATTCACTCGGAAGAAGGAGGTATTTGTGGCAGCTCACGGCTTTGTGTCAGGTGTCATGTACAGCTTAGCCTGGGTTGTGAGTTTTGCTAAACGCTATTGGCTATTTAGAAAGGGGGAGGAGCTACGTGAAATGTCCCACCCTGACATCCTGTTTCAGTGGAAATGGCATCAACATGTCAAATAAGTGGACTTTGATGGTCTTGCACAAGGACCAGCTTTGACAGCTTGGTGGTGTTGGGATTTGAACTCCCTTCAACAAAGTTCCATTCAGTAACCCAAAGCTATAACCACTGAACCGCCACATCCAACAGAAACTGTGCTAACTGGCCCAATCTCAAGCCTTTCCTATTAGCTAGTTTATCCTCAGTTTCCATACTTCTCATTTGATAAGCAACTCTGTACTTGAACAGTTATCATATTATGGGTCCACCCTTCCATGTCGAAGCATGAATTCCTGCCTGGAAGATCTGACATAATATCATTCAACCGTTGTATTTAACTTAAAGAATGCATTTTATTCGAAGGCAAAATACTATCAAGGCATCCTAAGGCATGTCAGTCAGCTTGATGGTTTAATGATAGTTGAAGTAAATATAATAATTTCCCATTTCTGCTCTTGACAGTTTGAAATCCTGAGACAGAAGTGCCAGCACTCTACAAAAGAATCTTCTCAGAGAGATACTCATCCCTAGTGAAAAGTCATCAAAGCTCAATTTGGTAAAGAAAAAGCATGAATGCAATGGGATTCACACCGCTGAGCTGATTCTCGCTGGCAGTTTGTCAAAACGCAAGAGCTGACCTTTCTGCAAAACAGAGACGAGATGATGGACTCCGCTCGAGGGCTGAGAGGACAACGAGAAAGACATGGGTTCAGATGAGGTAAAGTGAAGTTTAAATGAAAACATCGCCCGGAAAGGCCTTCCATAAACTTCTTTTCTGAAATAAGCTGCTCTCACCATTATTCCTAACTTTATTACTTATTTATTTCTACACATCCACTGCACAATATCTGGCCCATCACCACTGACCTCTCAGGACGCAATCCACAAAACAGAAACGGTCCTAGCTAAAGCCGTCTTAAGCCATCCTACAGATTAAACAGTTCAGCTCAGACATTTCACTCGTGTGTGATAAGGACGATGCAATTACACTAATTATATCGTATAGTATTGGAAGAAAGATAAAAATGAAACTCATTGGTACTTCATATAAGGTGAAATGAAATGAGAGTCTGGGTCAATTGAGTTGTGTAAAAATTGTAAAAACTAAGCAGAAAAGCAAGATTTTCAGTAGCGATGCATTAATAAAAATTTTTTATACATTTTTTTGGTACTAGTCGATACTGATACTGATAGTGAAATGATTAGTACTTAGTATTTACTAAGTACTTACTAAGTATTAGTTTGTATTAAGTAATCAGGGGTGTCATGGTACATTTTATTTAGCTCTGTTTATGTTGATTGCTGCTGTGTGCTACTAGCAATGAATACCTTGTATGAATTCGACTGTATATTTAATGTTCCATCCATCCATCCATCCATCTTCTATACTGCTTACTCCTTTTCATGGTCACGGGGAACCTCTCCCAGGGAGCATCAGGCACAAGGCGGGGTACACCCTGGACAGGGTGCCAATCCATCGCAGGGCACAATCACATAAACACTCACACACCCATTCATACACTACGGACACTTTGGACATGCCAATCAGCCTACCATGCATGTCTTTGGACTGGGGGAGGAACCCGGAGGAAACCCTGCAGCACGGGGAGAACATGCAAACTCCGCACATACAAGGCCACGATGGGAATCGAACGCCAACCCTGGAGGTGTGAGGCGAACGTGCTAACCACTAAGCAACCGTGTGCCCCATATTTAATGTTATGACATTTAATAGTATCCTTAATAATCTTTAATGCGAGGGTGGCCGGCCTGAGTGCGTAGACTAGTATCAGTGAGTGTCATCTTTAAAAATGAGCACAATGTGCCTTGGCTCACAGGCAAAATGTAAACGGTGGTGAGGAAGGGGAAAAGAAGCGCATGCGTCGCATGCACTCAGTGCTCGCCGAAATGAACTGCTCTCACATATCACTTTGCCTGTGAGTCAAGGTGCAATTCATGGTGCTGTACGATCTTTTTTAACGATCATCGTCACTGGTCATTGAAAATACTGCTCTGCACCGTCAGGTCAGCCGCCCCCGTGCTATCTATTAAAGTGCACCTATTATGGTTTTTCAAATATTCTCTTTCATGTAGTGTGCAAACCTTATAGAGCCATTTGTGAATGTAAAAAAGTCTGCAAAGTTTCAAAAATCAAAGCGCACGACAAACGGAGTTATCGACTCCCGAAAGAAGGAACCGATTCTGAACAGCTGAATCGAGTCGTTAGTGATTCCAGGCTTTACTTCCTGTACTAACCTACGTAGGTTTGTAACAAAAAGCCCCGCCTCTGGTCTTCATCGGCTGCTCGCTGACAGCGGTAGACCAATCACGACAGACTGGGACGTCTGACCAATCAGAGCAGAGTATGCTCTCTGAAAGGAGGAGTTTAGAACGAATCCTTTAGAACGAATCATTTAACGAGTCGTTTGTGACACTGAGGAAACAAGGTGATGCTGCAGTTTAAATTACGAGCACGTTAAAGTGTTTTTTGACCTCGGATGCATGTATATCTATCGTATGAGACCTTTACAACAAAATTAGGCACGTTTCAAAACCATAATAGGTGCCCTTTAAAGATACTGTTTAAACACCATAAGATGTTTAATCGAGTTAACTGTATGGTAGGAAAATGCTGTAGTTCCTCTTCTTGATATTTTCACACAGCACAGTCTGCAGTCTGCTGTGTTTTGATCATTAAATGTGAAATACGTTCAGATCGGTGACGTTTTATGTCATCTGTTCATTAGCAAACAACGCATCAACAATATCAGTAACAATGTCAGTATTGATGTCTCCCCTGATAAAGGACACTGGCCAAAGTGACCTACTTATTACTGGATTGGTAAGTATTCTTACTTTTGTAGGTCATCCAGCGTGGTACTTTTACACATGGACTTTAATCTAGAAATACAGCTGTAAGCAGGCTTGTGGGGAAAAAAGTAGACTTTTGAAGACTTCAAAATTCTCCACTTATTTGAGCTGCTTTATTAATTCTGAGCTATACGCCCAGCTATCTGACAAAAGAAATATGTACTGAGTCACAGCCTGAGCCATCAAAGAGAGGCCAGAAGGGATGTTTCTATTCAAATGAACTTCGCAAACACATGCTTGGCTCACACCGGAGTCCTCAGGGATAATGGCATTTCTAATTACACAACCGCCATGGGCTAATTGTTTATAATACATTATTCAAAGCAGTGTCATAGGCAAGTAAGAAGTAGGAATAATAGTGCTTGTGAATGTTCGTCTTTTTGATAGGTGATGCTACACACGCAGTAACAACAAACCCAACAGGTCAAAATTTATCAGTCATTTCCCATATGTCGTATGTTGTCCTGTGATGGGTTGGCACCTTGTCCAGGGTGTCCCCCGCCTTGTGCCCTGAGTCCTCTTGGATAGGCTCCAGGCTCCCTGTGACCCTGTGTAGGAAAAGCCTCCATGGTGTAAGATTAAACCAGCTTGATTTGCAAGTACTCATGCCTCATGCATGAGTGATTCTGAAGAACTCCAAAAAAGTTTTTACTCATGCCTCATGCATAAGTAAAAACTTTTTTGGAGTTCCCAGAATCACTCTTCTTACATGCAGATGGAGATCTACATCTCCATCATAGTAACCACAGAAAGATGTACTCATGTCTGTCTGGAAAATTCCACCAGACGGAAGGCCATGGATGAGGTCGTGACGTCCAAATCGATGACCATCATAGATCACTTCTCCCACCCTTACTTTCGAGAAATGGGCTGATCCGACGGTAGTGTAGCCAAGACTATAATGAAATGTACAACTTATCCACTGTGTGTCAGGGCAAAATCAATATCAATATCGATGTACCTATTACACTGTGTACAGAAGTAAACTCTAAGCTCTGTAAAAGTAAACTCTGTAAGCAAATAAAAAATAAACCACTGCCTATAAAGTAGGTTTATATCCAAATACGGATATAAATCCCTGATATGCACATCCACCGCCTTACTGAAACCAGTGTTATGTTTTTGACTTTGAGCAGCAAGCACATAAGCTCTTTAACAAGCTGTGTCCTCTCTTCTTGCAGAGCAGGAAGCTCTCACAGAGTTGCGCTCACACTCTCAACATCTCATGATAGGCTCTCTCACTCATAAACACTCACACACACTCACACACACACAGAAGCATGCATACAGACATAATCTGTGTGTTTAGAGAGAGCTCAGTAGAAGTGTTCTATCCACGATATCATATACGCATGTTAGAATTTCAACAGTAATGTATATTTAAACGCTTTTTTTAGTACTATTTTTATATATCAGTCCGTACAGGATTTCACAGCATTTTTGTGCTTTTTTCTTTCTTTCTTTCTTTCTTTCTTTCTTTTTTTTTTTTTGCAGAAAACTACTTGAATTAGCAGTTGAAACTGCAATTGTACGGATAGTGGATACAAATGTGAACCATTAAAATAGACAGAGTTAAAAAAAAAAAAAAAAAAGTAAATTGTGCAATAAAAAAGCTCGTAATGTGAAAATCTATTTTTTCTGTATTTAAGGACTAGCAAGCTCTCAGATCCTAATCAGCCTCTAAATGTGTGTTGTATTAAAGGCAAGTGCATTTGGAGGGTAAATCCATAAAGCCTGTAGATAAAACCCTTAACCCTCTCTGCTCCAGGGGGCGCTGTGTCATGGCTGCTAACCTGCTGGGATATGCGAAAAAAGAATTTCACTGTGCTGTAATATATATGTGACTAATAAAGACTCATTTGTGCCCTGTGATGGATTGGCACCCTGTCCAGGGTATACCTCGCCTTGTGCCCAATGCTCCCTGGGATAGGCTCCAGGTTCCCCGTGACCCTGAAAAGGAGTAAGCGGTAGAAGACGGATGGATGGATGGAATAAAGACTCATTATCATTATCATTAAATATCATTAAATATTTGATCCCGTTGCTTGACTTTCAAACAAAATGAAAAATTATGGCGGCAATAAAGTTTATTAGGTCTAGTTTTTTTTTATTGATTTTTATTTATTTATTTGAATATTCTTCCTCTTATTATTATTATTATTATTATTATTATTATTATTATTATTATTATTATTATTATTATTTTCTTTATAATTTGTTTACAAATTATTACAAATCGTAAAAAAAAAAACATGTTGGTTATTCTGCTCCGCTTTTAGGTTATCTTTAAAATAACACTCTGTCAAGGTCATATCTTCAGCTCACACTCTTCACTTTGTTGATAGCAATGGGAAAACACACACACACACACACACACACACACACACACACACACACACACACACACACATTCACAAGTACAATCTGGAGCTAAAATCCTCTCCAGCTCTCCTACACTGCTGTCTGTCACAATGTGTTGCACACATACAATAAACACAACAACAGAAAAAGGTTTGCGGTGAAGTGTCTGTCAAAGTCTGGCTCGTCACTTTGATATTGTTTGACCGTCCTTTCTCTCAGCGTTTGGACATTAAGGACACAAATATAGACAGTGAGAAGGAACAGAGAAAGTGTGTATATGGTATGCTTATATATGTACGGCGATTAAACAGGTTTGTAATTACAGTAACATCAGGAAAAACACATTTCACAGTCTAGACGCATTTAAAGTCATTTTAATAGGAGTTCGTTATGATTATCTATCCACTTTTTCTACTTATCCTGCACAGGGTCGCAGGGGGTCTGGAGCCTATCCCAGGGAACTCGGGGCACGGGGATAGGCGGGGGACACCCCCGATGGGGTGCCAAGCCATCGCAGGGCACAATCGCACCCACTCACACACACTACGGATAATTTGGAAATGCCGATCAGCGTACAACACGTACCAGAGTGCCCAGAGGAATCCCTTGAAGCACAGGGAGAACATGCAAACTCCACACACACAGGGTGGCGGCAGGATTCAAACCTCCAGCCCCGGGGCTGCGAGGCAAACGTGCTAACCGCTAAACCACCACGCCCCCAGTTATAATTCTAAAGGTGATTATTCTTCCAATAGTAACACATCAAGAAGTGTATTATTCCTCTTATATCATAACCACCAAGTTCTGATACTTTCTACTTTTTTTATCCAATTGAAGTTGCACAAAAGTCACAGGAACTCTACCAAGCAATGGCGATCTGTTGGTCTAGCAGGTGGGGGCGTGGCTTAGCGGACGTTTCTTTGTATAGGGATGAGCTTATTACTGTAATACATCTGACACCTATTCAGGCTGTTACAGTATCCAGCTGTTTGCGATTCTGTTCTTACAGGTTTTTAAAATCCCTTTCCGCCACCACTCCAGAGAAAAATAAACAAGCTGGCGAGGAAGTTCAGGTGCTCTCTTGAGTAGCGTGTAATCGAAATGATAAGTAAAGCTACGGCTGTGAACCCTGACCCACCCATGCTCTGACTGTTCATATGAGTCGGCTTGTAGGGAGGCTTATGAATATTCAATAGGGAAACCATGTTGAAATAACTGATGTTGTGCCACACTGTTAATCTGTAACCCTAGCTGCAGCGCTAATGAGGCATCCTGTGGCACTACACTAAGTGTCATGAACCTGAATTTCAGAGAAAACTCATTAGTGAGTCGAGAGAAGAAAGGAATCGTAAATAGACCAAGATGCTTACTGATGTAGCCGGATTCGACTGGAAGCATTCTCTCTCTCTCTCTCTCTCTCTCACACACACACACACTGCAGTATTCTCCGGCTCTCCAGGTTAATGCTGATGCTCTATGCTCGGAACTGCATGGAAGCAGGCAAATTGATTCAACTGAAGCAGAATCAAGGTTGTACTTATGAACCTATGCTCACAACATAATGAAAAGAGCAACGGTTCTTCATTTTAGCTTCATCCCATATGTCGTTCAAATTACTAGTACGCTCTCTCCGGCACTTGATTCGTTCCCGATTCTGTTCAAATCACTGCCATCCATATTTATTAGCAAACCTGAGCAGACAGCGAAAATGCTCTCAAAAGTGGTTTGATTTAAGGATTATGCAGACCTAAGTGTGGACCTAAAACATTTCTTGCCTAGCCTTCATGCTCATTTAGCCTCCTTTAGCATATCCGCTAGAGCTTCACCCCACTGTAAGTGCCATGTATTGAACTCATCCAGACCTGAAGTAGGAAGATAAGCTGGCCAAACGGCCCAAAGCTGCCGGAATGAGAAGCAGTAAGAAAAAATACTTAGTGGCTATGCGTCAGATGTTGGCTCTGGTGGTCTGGCGCATCAAATAATAACGAGGACGCAGAGAAATGAGTGACATGAGTAAATATCTAGGACTCTCTCTAGAGCTCTGGAGATGTCATGCACTTCCATGAATGAATTATATATAGATGGATGAGGCTTCACCTGTGGCAAAACATAGACAGGGCTGAATGATATATTTATAGCCTCATATCATGATGTAAAAACTGTGAAAATTCATTTAAATGAATGAAACGTTGGATCATTTAAAAAAAAAAAAAAAAAAAAAAAGAGCTGGACTACAGATGTGCATCTGTGCTTGCAACATAAATGCAACTCTTTCACAGTATTTCATTTCAACGTTTATGTAAGAGTGAACAGAGAATTAGAAATGTGGAGAGTCCTGCATGCTGATATCGGCTTTTCTAGTCCAGGTATCAAAAATAAACAGCTTGGTGTTCTTCAGAGGTTTATATCCAAAACAGCTTACATCAGAGGAAAGTAATTCAGAAATCTGGACCAATCTGGTGGACGTAGATAATCGCTGCTCGTGCTTCTAGGAAGATCTATTGTTGGGAGAATGGGATTTGACATAGTGATGATGACTCTCTCTCTTTCTCTCTCTCTCTCTCTCTCTCTCCATATATAGAGGCTACTCAATTTGCAAAACTGATGTTATTTGAGAGAGTTTATTTAAAAAGGCATTTTAAAAACAGCTATGGCAAATAGCGTCTGATTTTCCAAAGGCAAAACATAAAGGTATTACTATTTTATACCCTCTCATTAAATTCCCACTTTGACATTTCCTGAAACAGCTTGGTATTCTTCAGAGACTTCTATCCAAAGCAGCTTAGGTATGTTCAATATGACTTGCAGGTAAACACACAAATACACCACCAATGACCTATGTTTTACATTTAATATGTAAAAAAGAATAAATTATAAATAATCCATTCTCAATACACAACTCTAAACAGATATAGACCTCACTTTCACTCGGAATACAAAAAAAATGACAACAAATAACTACACTGTGAAACCGGATAAGTTCATTTAACTCAAAAAATTGGAGGAAACTAATTACCTAAAAAATTTTAAGTTGATAAATCAATTTCTTTAAGCCAAATACACTTAAATATAACACAAAATTTTGCTAAAAATTGTTATATTTAAGTGTATTTGGCTTAAAGAAATTGATTTATCACTACATAAGTAATTAGTTTCCTCAATTTTTTTGAGTTAAATGAACTTATCCGGTTTTACAGTGTAGTAACTTCCACTGCTCCTGGCTTTTTCCAGACTCGGGACGGACAAAATGTCGTCACCCATTTAAAACCTTGATATACCAATAATATCAACATTTTGCAGCAGTTGTTAACAAGCTTGTTCAAATAGATTCTATAGCAACAGCTCATTCACATGAACTTCACATACTGTAAATGGATTTATTTAAATGCTGAAGCTTTCTGTGAGGAGACATTTATTTACCAATTATTATAGGAGTCTCCAGTGCCAGCACTTTTTAACAGTCTAACATCATATGATAAGCTGCACTTTTTGTTTTGTTTCGTCTTATTAATTTCAAGAGAAAGGAAAACTGTCTTTTGCTGCTTGAAAGTAAGTGATAACAGGAACTACGGTCCCTTCTGATAGTATTGTACCAGCAGGGCCAATTCTTTTGTTTTTGCTATAAGACACTGAAGGCATTTGGGTTTGATGAATATGAGACGCTAGATCGGACTTTCAGCTTTCCTTTCCTGACATTTAAATCTAGATGTGTTAATCAACTTAGAGCATGCCACCTTTTGTTTGAACCTACCTGTTTTTCTAGTGATCAAAAAAATGGTTTAACATTTTTGTGATTGACAGGTGTTTCCCAGGTGTGTACTGTTAGATCATTTAAACGATTAGTAGCTCTGAATATCTATTCTTGGCTTGAGCCCTGGGTTTTGGCTGTGAAGACTGTATTTGTTGTTAAAAAGGATTAACCAACATAAAGACCAAAGAGCTGTCTATGGGAGAAAAGCAAGCCATTTTGGGAAAATCAATCAGAGGCGAGAGGACTGTGACTTGTTAAAATTAAACCTAACTCTAAACAGTTCAAAAATGCAACTTTTCATTCAGTGATAAATAAAAGTTGTGAAATTTGGCAAATTCCTATGGTATAAAAACACTCCTGGGCATGCTTTAATAGGAAAATAATCAATAATATTGCCCTGTGGTTTAATAATTTCCTAAAATGCTACACCCGAGCATCTTTTATTCCTAACTTGAATTCTCTATGTTCATTCTTTGACCAACGTAAGTTAACTATGAACCGCTTCGATGGCTAGGTTTAAATCTCGTGGACATATTTTCTCCATAATAATTAGCTTGTAATAATTATAGCTATGTGCTAGCTAGAGGTCTAATACACAAACACCTCTATAATCTAGCTAGTGTACAGATTGCACACAGTGTTTGGCTATATAGGAAATTATTTCCTCAGGTATATTAGATGTGGAAATGCATTACAGTAGTAATGGTATACCTACTACCTTGGATGAGATTAAATCATTGATACAATCCAATCCAATGTGAATGTTTGATGGTTTGTTCAACATTCTTTTGTGTACAATCATGTCTCAATTACTAGATCTTACAGTTGAATGAAGATATGTCAAATAGAGTCAGCAGGACTATCTGTAGCCTGACTTCTCCCTTTCCCATATGACTGTTCCAAACCAACTTGGCCCTAAACTTAGCCTGATGTGAGATTTAATTCTCTTAAATTCCTTACATCTCTACTGGTAGTGATTAATCCTCTTTATATGATGTCTAAAATGCAAGTATTTGTTGTTAAATAGCTGAATGATTAGCAAGTGTTGTTTAGCCCATGGCTCTGGGCTTCAGAGCAACAGGTATTCTGGGTGGATTTAAGGATTTAAGTAGGATTTCAGTGTAGATTTTATTTCTCATTCTGGAATGGTGGGTGTTTTTGTCGCAGATGGTCCTGTCACTGTAATATAATTCAGAAATCTGGACCAATCTGGCGTAGATAATCTCTGCTCGTGCATCTAGGAAGATCAATAGGAGGGAGAATCGGATTTGACATAGCGATGATGACTCTCTCTCTCTCCCCCATATATAGAGGCTCCTCAGTTTGCAAAAGTGATGTTATTTGAGAGATTTTATTTAAAAGGGCATTTTAAAAACAGCTATGGCAAATGGCATCTGATTTTCCAAGGGCAAATCCTACAGATCATATTATTGTATACCCTCTCATTAAATTCCCACTTTGCCATTTCCTGAAAATGTGAAATACAACTAATATTTCAAGAAACATTATGATTATGAAAGCTGCAGCAGACACTTTATTTATGAAACTCTTTTTGCTGCCAATATTGTTGATACATCTGCCTGACTGTCTGACTCTCTACACATCTATCTATCTATCTATCTATCTATCTATCTATCTATCTATCTATCTATCTATCTGTCTGTCTGTCTGTCTGTCTGTCTGTCTGTCTGTCTGTCTATCTATCAATCTATCTATCTATCTGTCTATCTATCTGTCTGTCTGTCTGTCTGTCTGTCTAGCTGTCTGTCTGTCTGTCTGTCTATCTATCAATCTATCTATCTATCTGTCTGTCTGTCTGTCTGTCTCTCTATAGCTATAGTTATGGACGATATGAAGAAAAGTGAATCGCAATAAAACCTCCTATTTCTCAACAATCTGTCTGTTATTGCAGAACTTATTCAGCCTCAACCTTTAAATGTTCGATTGCTGTCTGATGCCTGGAGTTGTTTTTTAGCAGTGTCTCTGTTGTTCAAGCTGACGATCACTGCGTATCTCTCTCTCTCTCTCTCCCTCTCTCTCTCTCTTGCTCTGACATGAAGGAACTTGTGAAATATTAACGGCACAGTGCTGCTCGAGGCTCTGTTTCCCCAAGACGTCCACCACTCCATAAACTGAATGATGTCTGAATGTGTACAATATGAGGGCAACTCATTGAATGTCCATTCAAAATAAATATCATACTCACCAGCCACCTTAATGAGAACACCTTTACATCTGCTCATTCATGCAATTATTCAGCCAGACTATCATGTACAGTATATATATATATATATATATATATATATATATATATATATATATATATATATATATATATATATATATATATATATATATAATACTGTACATGATAGTACAGTATAAAATATAAAAAAGATATATAATATATACTGGTCTGAGGAGAAGTGACAGATTGGTTCAAGCTGACAGAAAGTCTGCAGTATCCCAATTAACCAACAGTGGAACAACATGTCAGGTCCCACTCTTGTCAGACAAGTAGGCGGTTAAAGATTGGCAAAAGACCAGATGACTGAATGGTAAAAAAAACAAAAAAAAAAACCATCAACTAATACATCAGTGGAACTTGATGGTGCATTACTGCTGATGTTCATGTTAACTAATGCATTAAATAATGTCACTCGAATAATGTCATTTAGTTCCGCATTACCTCAGGGGAAAACTACCTGACGGAAACCTCATAGTTCTAATTTATCTTTAAATTGAGCCTACGCATATCTAATACATTTCGTTTGCATTAATTTGCACATGTAATTGCTGCCTCTGAAGTAAATTGCACTAAAAATTACACTGCAGGTGCTTAATGATTCGGTTTCCATTGACGCCACCCCGTGTTAAGCACTTTTAAGGTAAAATATCTTGAAACAAATGCAAATTCATTAAGACAAATGCACCAAACAGACAAGGTGTCATTTTACTCACGTGAGAAACACAATTCTCCGTAGATTTGCGGTCTATATTTAGCCACGTTAATATTCTTTGATTGAATTATCCCATGTAATACGAACAGTTTTTGCATGGTAATAATTACATGAGATGGGCTTATGGAACTCAATTAGTGTGATTATATATGAGTTTATACCTATTAATGCGTAAAATTTACATATAGGGTTACATGATCAACATATAGGGTCCTTCATGAGCACAACAATAACGTAGAAATAAAGCACAATTTCATTGATCGGTTTTGTGTCGATAGAGAGTCAGGAATTGAACCCCCAACTCTGGAGGTACAAGGCAAATGTGCTAACCACTAAGCCATATTTAAAATAAAGTGTTATTTTTTAAAAGCGTTACAAGAGCTAATGCCATCGCAATCATGGAATCACCCTCATTGCCTCCTGTCTCAACTACTGCAATGCTCTTTTTTCTAGTCTTTCCTGCCAGAACTCTCCAGACTTTAAAAAATCCCAAAATTCAGCTGTTAAAGCACAACACATGTCCACACACATCGCACTCGCTGTCTTAAGGTTATACTCTCTTCAGGTTATCCACCTCCTACTGTAGAGTACTCAATACAAAATCCTGCCAAAACCTTGAAAGGCTGAGTCCTGGGTGACCTCAGTAAACTATTACGCTCACACACTCCTGCCCTGTTTGTTAAGGTCCTCGAGTTCCAGTTAATTTGTGCTCTTCAGATTTACGTTCTTCCACGGGTGGCTGGTTTTTCAGGGTTGCAGTACCAAAGCTTTTGGAGCCTCTGCAAAGCCTCTTCTATCTCTTTCTTCAAAACCCATCTCTTTTCTCACTGGTGAAAGTCTGTCATCTGTAACTAAACAGTTCCTCTCATTCTGTACACCATCGTTCTTTTCTTTTTGGACATCTCAGTTCAGTTTTAGCCAGTCACTTTTATTTATATAAGACATAATTGAGATAAAAGTGGTTGGATAAAGGTGCACTGAGATGTCAAAAGAGAAAAGAGAGAGGAAATGTTGAGTTACAGATGAGAGACTTTCAACAGCAATATATCATTTTTTAAATTCATATTGTATATGATGACACTCACCATCCACTTTATTAGGAATGCCTGTATGCCTGCACATTCAGGCAGTTATCCAACCAGGTCATGTGACAGCAGCGCAATACAGGAAATAATGCAAATGCAGGTCAAGTGCTTCAGTTCATATTCACAGCAAACTTCGGGCAGAATGCGAGGGAGAAATGTGATCTCAGTGACAAAAACACTGGAGATTCCTTCCAAATAATGGAGTAAATAAATGACTTACATAAAAATGGCACCATGTCAACTATTCGACACATTTTGTGATCTGTTTGTGGAGAATGATCTGTTACTACAGAAATTATAATACACCGATCAGCTGTAACATTAAAACCGCCTGCGTAATATTGCGTAGGTCGTCCTTTTGCCACCAAAACAGCTCTGACTCGTCGAGGCATGGACTCCACCTTTGAGTCCTCTGAAGGTGTGCTGTGGTTCTGGCACCAAGATGTTACCAGCGATCCTTTAAGTCCTGTAAGTCGAGAGGTGAGGATCGGACTTGTTTGTCCAGGATGTCCCACAGACGCTCGGATTGAGATCTGGGGAATTTGGAGACCGAGGCAACACCTTGAACTCTTTGTCATGTTCCTCAAACCGTTCCTGAACAATGTTTACAGTGTGGCAGGGTGCATTATCCTGCTGAAAGATTCCACTGCCATTAGGGAATACCGTTGCCATGAAGAGGTGTACTTGGTCTGCAACGACGTTTAGGTAGGTGGTACGTGTCAAAGTAACATCCACATGAATTCCAGGATGCACGGTTTTCCAGCAGACCATTGCCCAGAGCATCACACTTCCTCCACCGGCTTGCATTCTTTCCATAGTGCATCCTGGTGCCATCTCTTCCCTAGGTAAGTAACACACATGCATACAGGGAACACCCCACAAGACCTGCTCTGTCCCTGTCATCTAACCATCCCAATCTGGCCCTTGTTAAAGTCGCTCAGATCCTTATGCTTGCTCAATTTCCCTGCTTCCAACACATCAACTTCAAGACCCGACTGTTCACTTGCTGCCTAATATATCCCACTCCTTGACAGGTGCCACTGTAACGAGATAATCAATGTTATTCACGTCACCTGTCAGTCATTTTAATGTTAAGGCTGATTATATATATTAGAATGAGCGCATTAATATAAAACCTGTGATTTTTCCTACAGCTGCAACTACTGTCAGAGGTGCTATTATTAACACCTTCAGACCAATAAAGATTTATAATCCCACGGGTGACTGGTGTTACCCAGGAGATTCCGTTTTGAGTCTGGTTCCTCTCAAGGTTTCTTCCTCATGTCGTTTCAATGCGTTTGCCTCGCCACTATCACCTCTGGCTCGTTTGGATTTCTGTACAGCTGCTTTGTGAAAATGTTTATTGTTTTATACTATACTGAGCAATATAGAGCACCTTTGACAGACTGAAATCCATGGCGAAATAAAAGAAGTCACTCCTTTACACCCTCTCAGGAAAAGGTTCACCTTTAGCTGAAGCCATAATTACACTGCGAGTGCTTTTTCACCAAGGGGTAATGTTACTGTGAACCATACATTTTACAAATGGAACAAAGGCCTGCAGGAGATGGTTGCTTAATGCATTACTGAGCTTCGTGACCTGTTTGCAACATTTTATTGATCAACTAATGGAAAAACAGGGATACAGGGATACCTATGTACTGTATACGTGTAGGAACATGTATGGATAAGTATATTTAGCAAACGATTACTAGGTCAAAATCCACCTCTTGTTGAAGCCAAACAAAATCTTACGGATGCAGTCCAGTCCATTATTCTGGGTTTGTTCGTTTTCTGAACATCTGTAACGTTATGCAACGAGGGAACAAGCGATTCCATCGTGAAAAGTGCAGTAGAAGCAACGAGGCGACAAACGAAATGCAAGAATATACAACCTGAGGAAATACTCTGAATGAAATAATGAATGGACTAAAATAAACTTCCAAGTTGTACGTGGAAGAGAGAACTCAATAGCATCTAGAATAATAATAATATGCTATAATGATCATGATAAGCTGTAATGGCTGCGACGCATCATCGAATAATGGAAATATCTAGTGATTAATGGATAATTGCAACGGTAATAATAAGTTTTGCATAATCCCTGAAAGGATAAAAGATGCACCGTGCACTTACAATCATCCTCAGCCTCAATCAAACTGGATGGAGTTTAATAACAGGTCACACTTCTGGGCTCGCTTATCATTGTTACTGAACAGAAACGAAAGAGTTCTGCAGTTGTTTTTATGCATAAAATTTTGACTTGGCCTATAACACAATATGCACGAAATGGAGCTTCATCAAATGTGTATATGCAGCTCATACTGTATGCACACATAGAAGGAATAAAGCGGAATAAATAGCAATTGTTCCTAGCTGCCATGTTCATGCCTGTGTAAGACAGACACGCCCACAATTAAATATATATATCGCATGTAAATAGAACCTTTATGGATTCTTAAAATAAAACCAAGTTCGTGGTAATATCGTTAATAATTTTGAATTGAGTAAAATATCAGTGATTTTTTTTTCAATGTGGTGCAGCATTATTCCTGCCCAATGGTCGTTTAGAACTTGTTGTAGTTCCTATTTTTGACCACTAGGTGCAATAATAACTCTATGGGAGCTCAATGAAGCAGCAAGTTCACTGTTGCCTGTAACCGTGTAACATATCGAAAGATGAGCAAATCAATCTAACATCATTGATATGATATGAAACATATCTGTCCAACAGCAACATTTAAAAGAGATGATCAGTATTTCAATGGAATTTAAAATGCATGTGGTTGTGAATGAGGGCTTTATAAAGATTAACATTTGTTAAACAGCTGATATTTACGGTTGGATTCGTCTGCCTCTATGGGCGAACCTCCACTGCAGAAGGGATTCTACTTGGGATGTTTTCTGATAAATGTGCCCATTTAGGGTGCAAGATGAAATCTTTTTTCTATGACTAGATAGTAAAGACACACACACACGTATCGCTTTAGTGAGTTTTATTCCTATCTCCAGCTCAGGTTCCAGCGGATGGAACAAATTCAGTATCTGCTACACAGAGCTTCTCCATTTCTGAAACATCCTCTCTCCAAAAGTGAGATCTACCTCCACAAGGTGAGGTAAACCCCGCTGGAATTATTCACACACTGACTCTGTAATACCTTTATAAGATTCAAGAGTAACTACAAACTTGTTTGTATTTAACATTAATGATATTTTATATAAAAATGCTGTAATGGCTTTCAATGTTAATTCATTGCACATTCATGAGTTAGAATTAAAAAAAATTCCTACATAAAAGTGTGTGCGTGTGTGTGTGCGCGCATGTGTGTGTGTGTGTGTGTGTGTGTGTGTGTCTGTGTGTACCTCTAGGGAAAGTTAACAATGACAGAAACAGCATTGAAGCACACTATACTTGTCCTCAGAGCCACCTGAGACTTTCAGTCACACACCATAACCTAAGGCACACGCTGTGCAGAACACACATACACACACACCTTTTTTTTGCTAATTTTTTTGGGGGCTACATTTAAACGTGCCATGACACTAATACGGCTGTATTCTGGTTTTGGGAACAGAAGATGTGGTAGCTATAACAAGAAATACAACAACTGTATATCATTAACATTATTCTAATTGTATAAAATCTGTCATGATGCTTTTTTCATGTGTAGCATAACATAACATATTCTTTGAAATGTTTAAAACCAGGTCCCTGCTGCAGTCTTGATAGTGATTGGTCAGAAGAGCTTCATTAATTTTCTATAAAGGAGCTCTGACTGTAGTTAGGTTTATATTAATGCGCTTGGACATTAGTACAGAGGTTCTCAACCTTTTGTAACTAAAGCCCCCCCCAAGCCTCCACTATCATGTGGCATGCCCCCCCCCAACCATTCACATGTGAATGATGCAAATTGGGAGGAAGGGCGCGTCTCGTTATCCATGACATTGTTAAATCTCCGGCTCTCGGCCCCTCACTGAACAGAGCAGACGCAGAGAGAGTTGAGAGTGCAGCGGGAAAGAAAGACCTCGCGCTTACAGGACAGTACTGGGGACATTTGGAAAAGTTGCTACGGTTTGTCCAAAAAGTCGCTAGATTTGTCGCAGGGTGCTTTTTTTTTTTTTTTTTTTTTTTTTTGCAAAAAAAAAAGTCACTAAGTTGGCAAAACTGGTCTGCACTGACAGCTAGATAAAAGGCCAGCTAAGCTCCGCCTCTCCGCAGAAAAAAAGAAAATACAGAGGGAGAGGGAACACGGGGTTTTTCATTGATACACATTCTATTTGAAAAGCAATAATACACCGAGTACCCAAATAATGCCCCCCGGTTGAGAACCACTGCATTAGTACATTAGCTCGTCTCTATAGCGACAACTTGCATGGGGACCTGTATGATGGACTCTCAACTTAAACAGATTTGTAAAATGTGCGTAAAAGTTGATATAGTGACGTTTTCTATGAGGAAATGCTTCGCATTTTTGGAAGGAGTCTCCAGTCTCAGATATAAAACTTTACATCTTCAGGACAGAGGTGTTCGTGCGTTCTCAGTAACATAACAACCTGCTGTTTTGTTTTGATTTTGTCTTAATCGTTTCAAAAGAGAGGGAAAATCAGCTCCTATATTCAATTCAATTCAATTCGATTTTATTTGTATAGCGCTTTTAACAATGGACATTGTCTCAAAGCAGCTTTACAGAAACATATAAACATAGGATAGAGATTTTAAGTGTGTGAATTATCATAGATCATATAACTGTAAAGTAATAACCTTATAAACTTATTTCCCAGGATGACACTAGCTAATCGTGGGTGTTTGTGAGCTCAGGTATGTGGAAGACAGCAGACAGTGCTTTCTTTCTTCCAAGCCCTGTTACACAGCATGAGCAGTAGTCCATAAAGATGTGGTTGGCTGGCTTTAAGTGTCTTAGAGGAAGCACATGATAGACTTCACACTCCATGCTTGGTAGCTATTGTATGCTGGGGAGAGCTGGCTGGTGGGTAGGAATTGACAGGTGATCATATTGAGGAGAAAATGGGAAAGAAAACCCTTTGTGGTGGAGACAGTAACTAACGTTGGGCCTTATCACACTACCCCATCATTAATTATTCTCTTATAATAATGTAGAACAGTATGCCCCAAGTGTTTTATTCCTTACTATTTAAAGAACAAATATACTGACGGAGAAACACAAGAGTACTTCTGAATTATCTGGATAAACGACCAAATACTAAGACCAACCCTTTCAACACATCTGCTTCAAATGATTCCAGCAGTTTTCCGACTAAAATGATTGAACACTTGCACTGATGCTCCAGAGTTACATGGCATTAAATTGGCACTTAATTCACTCAGAATTAAGTGCCAATCCCAGAAAATACCTCCTCTGTTTTTTATCGGTCTATAGGGCTGTGCTTAGACGCTAGACATGGATAAATCTCAACCTGCAAATGAAGAAAGGCGGACTCATTACAGCTGAAATAAGTGACCACGGGACCACACAATCCCTGAAATCCTCAATACGTCACCCGTTCCTGCAACTCAGCACTTCTGCACCGAGGCGTTATTGGACTTTTGCCAAGCCGAAGAAGTAAGTCAATGTGTGAGATAATGAAGACGAATGGACATTCTGGGGAGATTCGCACGCAACAGGATTCGAGAATACGAAGACTCGATTTCCACTGTTTACAGTATGAACACGTGCAAATTGCATAGCACCTGATAAAACAATTGTGCAGCAATTATCTAGTCTGTTACGAGGTCTGTGGAGGATTGCATCTTTTTAAGGAGCAGAACAACACATCCGTTTCCTGTTTCCCTTAATGCATGTGCAGTTTAGGTGCTATCAGTGCTAATGCATTCATTTAGAGACTGTGTAAATGAAGGGCAGGTGAAAGTCTGTTTCCACCATTTAAAGAGAACTAAAAACACTTAGGATTACTAATGACAAAGTTTCTTAATGTTATGAGTAATATTACAACATGAAAGATTTTTCTATTCACTTGCATCTGCATTCTTTTACATTCCCTTATTCTTCATTTTTATTTAATGCATTTATTTTGGTTTTATGATATATATATATATATATATATATATATATATATATATATATATATATATATATATATATATATATATATATATATATATATCTCCACTATCAAGAACTATATTAAATTACTCAGTTATCCTTAAATCACACTATAGTGTACAGTATATTACATATTTCTCAAATAATATTCTATCATTCCTCACTGACATATGTTCTTATCATTTTATTATTGTCTAAAGGCAGCAGACATGACAATGCACTGAGATTCATATTATTTGAGTCAATATCAGTAAAGATATCACCAACTGGGGGAATACAGCCTTCTTTGCTCAAATTTACCAAGGGTGCCAATATTAGTGGAGGGCACTGTATATTAGACAGGCTGAATCTCTGATGAAGTAAGAAGAATAATCATGTCATGATCGAAAGTAAAATGTGAAAAAGAAAGGAAAAAAAACCCCACAGAATCTGCCACTCGCTCTAATAATAAAAGTGATTTGTCATGAAGTGCAATTTTTAATGAATTTGTAATCATCGGAACTTGATGATTGAGATATGAGACGTGCATCTTCGTGGGATATTTGGTTTATAGAACGCAACAATAACATAGGATTTAGAAATGACTCGAGGTGTAGATAAATAAAAGATGAAGACTGAAGGCTAGTGGGAGGAAGAAAGAGATAGAGTGCGTGAGAGAAGATCCACAGAGAAACAGAGATGCTGAGGCAGTGCAAAAACAGGAGAGAGAGACAGAAAGAGAGAGAGAGTGAGAGAGAGACAGAGAGAGAGAGAAACAGAGACAGAGAGAGAGAGAGAGAGAGAGAGAGAGAGAGAGAGAGAGAGAGAGAGAGAGAGAGAAAGACTAAGACAATGAGAGAGCGAGAGAGAAAGAGTGAGAGCGAGACAGGGACAGAGAAAGACAGACAGAGAGAGACAGAGAGAGAGAGACAGAGAGAGACAGAAAGAGGAACAGAGAGAGAGAGAGTGAGACAGGGACAGAGAGAGACAGAGAGAGAGAGACAGAGAAAGAGAGAGAGAGACAGAGAGAGACAGAGACAGAGAGAGAGATAGAGAGAGACAGAAAGAGAGACAGAGACAGAGAGAGAGACAGAGAGAGACAGAGAGAGAGAGAGACAGAGAAAGAGAGAGAGAGACAGAGAGAGACAGAGACAGAGAGAGAGATAGAGAGAGACAGAAAGAGAGACAGAGAGAGAGACAGAGACAGAGAGAGAGACAGAGAGAGAGACAAAGACAGAGAGAGAGAGACAGAGAGAGAGACGGAGAGAGAGACAGAGAGAGAGAGAGAGAGAGAATGACAGACGAAAGTAATAGACAGATAAAAGAACAAGAGGGGAAGGGTTCAGAGAAAATGGATGCAGTACAGTGGGTTTAGACTGACATTCATGAGACCGTATCAAAATAAACTTCCTATATAATGTGTCCTTCCAATGCATATTTGATTGACACGTAGACGTGAGCGTAACGCTGTTATTTATGGATGGACACACGCCATGGAGTAATTCAATTTTATTCCATCATATTGGATAAGACTTGTGACTAAGCTAAAGAAGAAATAAAAGGCATTCATCCAGATGCCCTATTTCTGCTCTGAGCCTTCTGCACTCCTGACTCACTTTCTGCGATTGTGCTCCACATGAATACTCTAAAGATTTACACTTATCAAAAACACTTTACATCCATAGCCCAACTTGCTTTAGTGGATAATCTCATCTGGATACTGTAGATTCGTACCTAAGAACTGCTCCTGTAATCATAAAAACGTCCCTGTGCTCATCCCAGGACTCTTATTATATCTCTACGGGCCATATTCACACTTAAATCCTAATGTTATACCAATATTTATGTGGCAAAACTTACACATATTCAGTTGTTCTCGCCTCCAAACCTGCCAGAATTTTCTTTCGTAGAAATCCTCAAACAGGCTTTTTCAACAGCGTCTAGACCACTGACTTTTAAACACAGACATTTGTCTTTAAACCCAGAAGAAGAAAAAATCTGGGACAGAAAATACAGACTGAAGACAGAAATTCTTTGCTGTTAAAAATGCAACTCAAAGGCAACTCAATGTAACATGAAAAAGTAACTATTTAAAAAAAAAAAAAGGTTAATAGAATGATAAATGAATGAGAAAATAAGAATTGAAATCAATAAAAAAAATACTGGACTTTTATACTGTATATGGATAATGCTGTCCAATTGGAGCTGTTTGTGTATTTCAGTTATGCATATGCAAATTCAATCAAACTTTTGTGAAATGCAGTCATTTCATATTAACAACATCATGTAAAGAAAAATTAAATACGAAAAATAAAAATTTAAACAAGGCAAGCAAACATAAATCCATAAATGAAGATGAATACGAGCCGTCGTTTAATGAAGAACGCTGCTGTATGAAAATGGTATAAAATGAAGACAGGGCTGCAGTGCAATGCAGTGTATACAGGTTATCACTTCCACCTGCCTTTCCAACACGGTCTCAGTCAGGGAAGGTGCACTGGTGTGTGAGACATTTCTGGCCGTCAGTTTGCATTTTTGCATAAATGTAAAAAAACAACAACAATGAAACAAACAGGTTTCCTGTGTGATGCATTTGGTACTCAGTCCACAATCACCTGGGTACAGCAGATTTGTCTTTTCATTTTCATGTCAAACCCTTTCTTGTCACCTCAATTGATTCATATTTAATTAAATTTTTTCTGTAAATCGGCTCCATATTTTGGCCTTTTAAGGTCTTATATAATATTTAATACAATATCCCATAGCTGTTAGTCAAAATAACGTTCACTTCTACCTCTGAGAAAGTCTTTTTATGCCATTTACATGTCATTTTAACACTCAGTGCGTTTACATGGACAACAATAATCCACTATGAACCCGATTAAGATGATATTCTGATTAAGAAACTAGCATGTAAACAGGAATTTTTAATGACCTTAATCTGATTAAGGTCATACTCGAAGTAAACACTAATAGAATTAAGTTTTAGTATTCCTGTTTTAGTCGCATTATCGAGGTGTAATACAGACATGTACACATCTTAATCACACTATTAACGTCGTGTGAGAGTTTTCACCGCATTGTGCGACAGGACACGATCACACACGGCAGTGCTCAACCATCCCAAACAGCATACTTGCCTACTATAGGCCTGTAGTGGGGAAAAATACATGTATCTGGGCTACTATATAGGCGGTAAGTACGCGGTTTGGGACGCAGCCCACGGCTTCAAGCAGTCGTCTATTAGCGTGTACAGCACGACAAATAATTAACCGCACTTAAAGTGTTCGTAAAAAATTGAATAAAAACACCCAAAACTGTATACGGTTCCATAATGAAAACGAACTGTATGTCGATACGTGAAATTCTGGAGGGAACGTCGGACGGCGTGGCGCGGTGACGTAATGACGTGTGCTGTTAATCTAATTATGTTCTATAACACGTAAAACGGGAACATGAAAGGAATACTCTAAAAGCGACTCATGTAAACACCTTAAATCACATTATTATCTTACTCAGAGTAAGGTCGATAATTAGGTTACTGCTGTCCATGTAAAGGTGCTCACTGTGAACTTTACCTTTTATGGAGTTTTGTGGGTGGTCACCAAGTGGCACTCATGACCATATACATGCAAGTACGAAAATCTGCGTTCAGAAACTTTTGTTAATCCGGCAGACATTTTTAGTTCGGTGTGGCTCAAACAAACTTTTGCACACAACTTTACTAAAATATTGATGAATGAGGCATAAGTTTTATTGTTATTATTATTATTTGATTTTAAAAAAAAATTTTAAATTAAAGAAGGAGACTAAAGGCTAGGAACTGAAAGTAAGGGAGAAAGATAAGATAAGATAAGTACCCAACGTCTTTAACATGCAGGCAGTGGAACAGAAAAGTGAAAGACAAACAAAAAGCATGATCAGGAGGAAAGAAGCAGAGACGATACAGAGTGAATACAGCAGGTTTCGTATGAAAATGATTGAAAGGGAGAGAATTAATCAGCATTAGAGGATGAGAGACGGGATTTGTGTTTGCTTTATTGTCACTGAGAATCACAGATTAAACCTCAATGGGATTATCAAAGCAGTTTAATTCCTCTGTACGGGGCTCAGTGTGAGGCATCAAGCACAAGCCCATTCGTTCAGGTGGACGCACTTTGAATTGGACAGGTGTTTGTAATGATTTTTTTTTTTTTAAATTGGGAGAGGAAAAAAAAAAAGAAGATTATATCAGATTAAATTTACTAAACACTAAAACGATGATTTCTCATCAAATATTACAGCGAATGTGAAATATGCAATGAACCAATGTATCTTTATAACTGTATCTACAATATAATGCAAATGAATGAAAACTTTAAAATAATAAACGAATCTGTTTCGTTCACGCGTTTCCATTGACTAATGTTTATGACGGGTGATCAATAGAAGGTGAACTATAGGGTTTTGTATGTAAAAGCTTCACTTTAAAACCACAACAAAGTCACTCAAATGTGGGCGTGCAGTGTCTGGCAAATTAGCAAAGCTAAATGTACTAGCTACGTACACTCACCCAACAAACTCTGCTACTTCCTCCTGTGCTTTATGTTACATAACAGAGCGGGGTGTTTTCTGATTCATGCCTCATTAGCATTTTTGCTCTTCATGTTGAAGATCAACTGAAAAGTGAGATGTGAACTCAATCTCAAGCATTTACATTTATTTATTTGGTGTCTTCTTTTATCCACAGCAAAGTGAAGCAGAACCAAGAACTGAGCCGTTGTGGGTTAAGGGTCTTGCTCAAGGGAGCAACAGTGCTGCTGTTTGAAATTACAACCTTGGTGAAGGCATAAGGAATTCAAGATTTACAACAAAGCAAGACGTTTCGATTTTTTTGAACTTGGACGAAAAGTTACGATCATTAAAATCTGATACAGGCATATGCTTATGAATTTGCAATCAGCAAATAATGTAGGAGTGTCATTACTCTGTCTTACGGCTCGTCTTCAGAAGAATAGAAATCAACCCCCTGGCTGAAAAGTTAAAGAAAGACTGTAGCTCATTGAAAACTAGTGGAGACCATCCGCAAAACATTTTCCTCATAAATTCAGGTGATACACTCAATTCAAGAGGCACTTTCAGTTCAACATTTTGGCTACCAAGTGGAAATCACTGGACGTTTCTACTCTCACAGAGTGCACCGACTCAATGATTCTGTATTTAGCAGAAGTAGGGATGTGGGAAAGCCATTAAAAAATGCAAGCAGTATCCACCAGAAATCATCAGGGCATTGATGGATGGTGTCAAAACAACGAGAGTAACAGTCCCAAATGGACCAAGGAGGGCCTGGAAGAGTTCAACCAAGAGTTCAAACCATTAAAAATCTAGAAGTTTAGTGGTTAGCATGTTCACCTCCCACCTCCAGGGTCGGGGGTTCGATTCATTCCGTCATGGCCCTGTGCGTGCGGAGTTTGCATGTTCTTCCCGTGCTGCGGGGGTTTCCTCCAGGTACTCCAGTTTCCTCCCCCAGTCCAAACACATACATGGTAGGCCGATTGGTATGTCCAAAGTGTCTGTAGTGTGTGAGTGTGTATGTGATTGTGCCCTGCGATAGATTGGCACCCAGTCTAGGGTGTACCCCACCTTGTGCCCCATGCTCCCTGGGATAGGCTCCAGGTTCCCCACGACCCTGTAGGATAAGTGGTATAGAAAATGGATGGATGGATGTATGAAAGTTCTAGTTTAAGATTGGAGATAATACTATCCCTACCATAATTGAGACACCTGTAAGGAGTCTCAGAAAGTGTTTTAGGGCTGAATTCAATGCAGGGAGAGTGGAAAGAACTTGTTCACTCACTCAAGCAGAGACCTGGATGATATCCAGGAGAAGAGCAGGCTGTCTGGCAGGTTTAAGGTCTGCAGCTACCAACATCAAAACTCTCAAGAATTCTCACGTTAGCATCCCGAAAACATGTAAGTGGTTAGCAAGCTAGCAGTGGAGTAACAGAAGTAAACTGGGAGGCTGAAACATGCCAAAGGTTTTGGGAAGATGAACAAGAACAGGCTGGTGTTGGCTGCATTGGTTGCATCAGCAGGTCAAGCTGGAACAATACAAGCCCGGTGGAGTACTTCATCATAGTGCAGAATGAGATCTGAACGGCAAAAGAGGAAGACCGTGAAGTTCTGGTTGTAGCCATGAAATAATAAGGAGGCTGGGATGACATTAAAAAACATAAGATATGAAACATGAACTAACATTATTCTGTTTCTGTGAATCAAACTCACCATGGAGAATCTTGGCTGAGCATGCCCTTTCATCATGTAGAGTATGTTTTGGTTATGATATGACCGGGTGTTGGCAGTAAGATTAAAGAATTATTTAAAGAATAAAAAACAACAACAACAAGTGCCTTCTTCAAAGCTACAGTGAGTGACAGGGAGATGCAAGTCAATCTCAGGATATTCCAAAGATTTCCCAGAGGAAATTGCAAGAACATACTTTTCATCATCCTCTTGATCAAAGCGCACATAGCTGGTGGCTTTTATTGTGCTGCAATTTCTTTGAAAAAGAGAATGGACTAAGGAAATGATTGCAAGCTTGACAAATATCAGTCTCTCATCCCTGAGAGCCAATGTTAGAGGTGGAAAGTCTGAAATGTTTCAGCTGAGGTTTTGCTGCAGAGGCTTTTCAGCACTGAGCACTGAGCTGAGCGGTGGACAGATGTACATAGCTGAGGGATCAGCTGACAAAGCACTGATGAAAATAACCCAGTGCCAAGCCTAGCAGATTTGGTGCTCTAGGCGAGCTTCAAGTAGTGCATAGTGTAGTCTGAAACAAGGCTAATGTAAAAACTCTCAGTTTTATTGGAGTCGCAAAAGAGGGTAGCAGCGGTGAATCTGCTGGAGATGCTGGCTGCATGCTGTTTCACATCCAATAAAAGGCTCAGGAAAATTACATCTTAGACAGCTGCCTTTGGACAGCTGCCCAAATCAGTTAAAAACAAGCTCTGGTCAAGTGGTCTGGCAAACAGCACAATGAAGGAGAATCGGGATCAAAAATCAAACCGGATATCGCAAACAGAGAAAACAAGGCTTGGAATTGCACACTGGCAAGGCTTTGGGAGTGGTGATTGAACGGTTAAAGCTCTGGGTTTCTGATCAGGAGGTCGGGGTTCAAGCAGTAGCACTGCCAAGCACTGCCATTGCTGGGCCCTTGAGCAAGGCCCTTAACCCTATCTGCTCCAGGGGCGTTGCATCATGGTTGACCCTGCACTCAGACCCCAGCTTCCTAACAAGCTGGTATATGTGAAAAAAGAATTTCATTGTATTGCAATGTATATGTGACAAATAAGGCTTCTTCTTCTACATGGGGGGGGGGGGGGGGGTTGTGAGGTAGAGTGATCACTTACCCACTTAGCTTCCATGTAGTTATTATTACCCCTAATGGTCAAACATGGGTACTGCAATAAGTGCTAATCACCCTACCCCATGCTCGCTCTATAAACATTTTGTTTATGAGTCCGGGAGGAGCAGCAGACAGGACAGTTATATTACCTTCTGTGTTTGTCTGGAACACTTCACAATCGTTACGTAATTATGGTGGAAACGGATGCGAGTGCAGTAAAAATCTAATATGTAGAGCAATATCAACATCCAAAGTCAGGCGTGGGTCTAGGCAGAACAATAATCAGAAACGCGAGGACGAAAACAGGATCAAGAAACGATGAAACTAAGTACAAGAATAAAAACGGTTCGGTATAGTACTGGCGGAAAACACAGAGACAATACATCCCACGAAACAAAGACACAGGGGGGTTTAAATATACAAACTAATCAAGGGGCAGAAACAGAACAGCTGAGACACATTATGAAACAAGCAATAACATTACAGGGGCGGAGAGAGGACAGAAATCAAAACAAGCACACGTGTAACAGTAAACAACCAGGAAGCGCACGCTGTCGTGCTTCGGGCAGTTCACGAGCGCGTCGCTCTTCAGGCAAGAGCATTCGGCACGTAGAGAATTCCATGACAACGATGGTGACAGGATACGCACCTTCTGTATCAAACAGTTTGAATAGTTTCTTTTGTAAAAAAAAAATAAAAAAATTTCAAACAGTTTTCTTGAAATTAAAAAGTTATCAAAATGAACACATCCCTCTTTTTAGATGATTAAAAAGGACGCAATTAGCAAATTTGATCTATGCTGTTACCTAGCTAGCTATGCAACTTGCTAGGTTTTTAATGTGTCTTTGGTGTGCAATCATGAGCAAACAGAAACCATCCTAGTTGCACCTTGTCTCTATTTCTAATTTCTAACATCTGATTTCAAAAAAGCCTTGATTGAATCATTTGCGTACAGTATTTGAACGATCAATTAGCTACATTTCTTTGCAAATCAGGCAAATGAAACAATGAAGTGGCAGTTTTATGACAGAGATGTTCATGTATTGTTTGACTTTTTAGTAGCCTATTTGTGTGTGCTGGTGGAGCTGGCTTTTAGACCAAATTACATTACTTTCTGTTCTCTTGATAAAAACCGGAGTACACAGTTAGCTCTTTCATATCTTGACTTAATTTTGTTTGAGGACAAAACCCATGGTCACAAGCCGCTCCTGCTGTTGGACCTTATTATTCATAAGTTCATTGGCTAGTTAAAGGACTCCAGTGTTTTAGATTGCTATCAGCTAATGATCCATGCACTTTATCAGTGAGCAACCGTTATCGAGCATGAAATTATTGGCTGCGGGACTGCAAGAACGAGGGAGCGAGAGAGCGAGCGAGAGAGAGAGAGAGAGAGAGAGAGAGAGAGAGAGAGAGAGAGGGAGAAGATGAAACTGGGGAAATAATGGTGGACAGTAAAACTGACTGTGGTCTATTAAAGTAAATTAGTTTTCACACATTGCAGTAAGTAAACTAACTTTACAGTGGGGATAAGTGATAGGTCCTTCTCTGAAAACAAGTCTGCGAATGGATTCCGTCCGAGCTTTTTGTGTGTCCTCATCCAATCCACATACACACAATTACAAACACAGATTCCTTAGTGATGGTTCTCATTGCTGTGTCATTAAATCCAGAGTCACCCTGTCTTCAAAAACATGCTGGCAACTAAAGGGACAAGCAACATCCATCCATCCATCTTCTATACCGCTTATCCTTCAGGGTCATGGGGAACCTGGAGCCTATCCCAGGGACTATGGGGTACAAGGTGGGGTACACCCTGGACGGAGTGCCATCCATCACAGGGTCACATACCCATTAATACACTACGGACACTTTGGACATGCCAATCAGCCTACCATGCATGTCTTTGGACTGGGGGAGGAAACCGGAATACCCGGAGGAAACCCCCGCAGCACGGGGAGAACATGCAAACTCCGCACACACAGGGCAGCGGCAGGAATTGAACCCCTGGAGGTGTGAGATGAACGTGCTAACCACTATGCCTTCCTACTAAAGTAGCACTAGGTAAGGAATGTAAATTGATGATGATGTGAAGCAGCTGGATGCAAAGCAAAGAGTTATTGCTACCACTAGAAGTTGATTATTTTCCTATTCCAACACGCCACAAAGTGTTTTATGAATCTTATAACACTGCAATATGTAAATTATTAATGAACAACACGTCATACTTATCTGTTTATAGTTACCTTTATGTCATGGAACATCCGCTCGAGAACGCAGTTCCAGCTATTTGTCACTAAGACTAAACATGAAACGCAGCTTGTCATGCTACAGACAAACTGGAAAGTACAAACTTCTCAGTCCTGAAGATCTTGTGGAGAAAAATTTTACTGACTGTTATGAAGCGCTGACACTGGGGACTCCTTCCATAAATGTCTCCTTAGGGAAAACTTCATCATACCAGCGAATATATGTTTTTTTATTTGTTATATAACATGTTTTCGATCTTAGTTTACGTGAAGCGTCTGCCATACAAGTCGCTGTGAATGAGCTGCTACTACAGAAACAATAACATACTATAATTTAGAAACATATTAGAAACGTATTTGGAGGCTACATTCTGCCACTGAGGACGACCCCAAGCGGTGCAGCCTGGAGATTGCTGAGGATGGTGCTGCTTGAAGTACTATGGAAATGGTTTTGGACCTCAATTCCACATGAACAGTTGCTGCGTTGGCCTTGGGACTGCAGTTACCACCTACAATTATGCACTCAGGTCTCCTTTAGTGAACAGTGTGTCAGTTCAACAAAACAGACTTCATATAAAAAATAATGAACTTTCTTTTACTCTCACACTATCTGTTGTTACCCAGATGAGGACGGGTTCGCTTCTGAGTCTGGTTCCTCTCAAGGTTTCTTCCTCATATCATCTCAGGGAGTTTTTCCTCACCACCGTCACCACCGTCTCGCTCAATAGGGATAAATTCACACACATAAAATCTCTATCCTGTGTTTATATGTTTCTGTAAAGCTGCTTTGAGACAACGTCCATTGTTAAAAGAACTCTACTATACTAATAAAATTGAGTTGAATTGAACGAGTGCATTAATATAGCCTAAACCTGTGAATTTAATTACAGCTGATACACTATAAGCATAGCTGCTGCTATAGACATGAATCAACAATGTCTGATCAAGTCAGAATTGAGAATTCAAGGCAGTTTTACTGGGGTTATCTCATACAGTGTAGCAAGTAATAATCTGGAAGAACCTTTGCAATATCACAGTCTAAAACTGGATTTAAAGAGAAGCAAATTAGTAAATGAATCACATGTAAATGAATCATACGTAAATGAATCATATGAAAATGTATCACTTGAATATGAATCACATGAAAATGAATCACATGTGAAGGAATCATACGTAAATGAATCACATGAAAATGTATTACTTGAATATGAATCTCATGAAAATGAATCACATGTAAATGAATCATGCGTAATGAATCACATGTAAATGAATCACATGTAAATGAACCATATGAAAATGAATAAATAAATTAAAGACAAAGACAGCTCCACAACTTCTTATAGGTTCAAATGATGTAACACCAGTAACACTTCTGCAGTCAATAATCTGTTAAACATTAAACAGCAGAGTCTAGTACACTTCATGATTTTTTTTCCTGCTCGAACACACCTGTTAAACATACACATTAACTGAGCTGGATCAGGCATGCTGGAGTATAGACGATCATTCATTAATCATCAATCATACATACCACACCTGAGCTGGCACTCACGAGTCGGTATTAATGCTCTGTATTCATTTATGACACAGTTAGGGCTAAAATATCATTTTGGAACAAAAGATAGCAATATACTTTAGAGGTACCAAACTTACACAGTTTAGGATTTTTACATGATGCAGCTGATTTTAGAGGTAAAAAAAATAAATATTTAAAACAATTAAGACGTGTATATTTCTGTAACACTTTCTATAAAGGACATAGTCATAATAAACTACATGCAGATGACACTTTATAGCTGCCTTTATTATGCATTGTTAATTGTTAACATGATATACATGATACAAGCCCATCCATCCATACCGCTTATCCTACACAGGGTCGCAGGGAGCCTGGTGCATATCCCAGGGGACTTGGGGCACAAGGTGGCGGACACCCTGGACGCATACACTCGCATTCACATGCTGCGGACAATTTAGAGATACCAGTCAGCCTACAGCCCATGTCTTTGGACTGTGGAGGAAAAGCAGGGGAGAACATGCAAACTCTGCTCATGCAGCATTGAGGTGGGATTCGAACCTCCAACTCTAGAGGTGCAAAGCAAACGTGCTAAGCATGCTTTTTCTTTAACAGATTAATTATACCAGAAATCTTTATCAATAAATAACATTTCAAACCTTTTTTTTTTTTTCACTTCGGTTTAGTGAATATGTAATGCTTTAATTGGACTGACTGAAATGATTGGCTATTAGCAATATAATGTCTTATAAACACTTCTTACAATGGATAGCTCCTGGGATCTGTTTATAAATGCATTCTAAATATTGCTATAAACTGTAATGCCTTTTCATGAATAATTATAACTTACGAATGCACACATAAATCATTATACATACGGCCTTCAAGGAAAGTATTACGAATATATATGTACTTAATTTAGGAGTTTGTGTAGAAAGGTTGTAAAGCTATATCTAGGACACATTACACTGGGAATGGCATATAGTCTAGAAAGCAGCACAAATCTGAATAATGTTAGGATTTATGTTAAATTTGGCGGTGATATATATATATATATATATATATATATATATATATATATATATATATATATATATATATATATATAGCAGCCTTACACTGACTGTGCATGAAAGGGTTAAGTATTAGCCTATTTCTTGAAATGTGTACAATAATATTTCGGCTATTTACTGAATCCGTTTAGGTTTTATTAGGTTTTAATAGTGAAATATCCACCGACAGGACAAATTAGGGACCTCCAAGCTGATATTAATGAAAGTCCTACTTGGTGATGAGTTAATGAGTTAAAGCCATTCCGTTCAAGTAAGCAGTCAAACAGACTAATAATAAATAAAAGAAGTCGAATAGATATTAGAATAACTTATAACTGATCATGGAGGGTGGGAACATAAAGATTTCCAATAGTGTAACAAAATAAAATCATTTTATTATTATTATTATTATTATTATTATTATTATTATTCTTAAAAAATCACAGCCCCCTCCATTCCTCCCCTTCACTTTGAGACGCAGTGATCTAAAGCAGGACGCGTTTTACGCACTTACTCACTCCATCAGACTGAAGCCTCGGTCCACTCAAGTGTCCTCATATCTTACACTTCAGCTCTGAGTCCATTCCAGAGAAATATCCAGACCGTCGCGTGGCGAGTGTTGGAAAAGTGCTGTGCGTAAACGTAATGCGCCGCACTTCCAAAAGCGACTTTCAGAGCGATTATAAAGCGGCAGTCCTTCAGATGAAGAGTCGGAGAGAGTGTAGCACAAATTCTGCACAGGAGGTGTTTTGATTTTTTTTTTAAAGTCGTTTTATAGGAGAAGCAAAAAAAAAAAAAGAAAAGAAAAAGAAAGAAAGAAGTGCATGAAAGAAGTCCCGCCTTGCGCTTCTTTAGTGCCGCTGCTCTCGGTTGACGGTGCGCGCGCGCAATGCCGCTGCGCATCGGCACCGGGTCGCGCGCACATTCTGAGTAAAGCATTAACAGTTTCGGGGTTTCAATGCTTCCAACCTCCATTCACACCCCCAACCCCACACCCCTTCAACCCACTTGAAAAGTTTCTGTAATCTGGTTCAACCAAGACAGATGTGCGTAATCCCTTGGAAGCATTTGTTCTAAAATTTAAAAAAAGAGAATTTTTTTAGTTCCAAAGTGTGCTGCATGTACTGTACAATCACGCTTAATCCATGTGCTTCAAAAAGTGTTGTTCAGGCTTTATCTCTATCTACTGAGTGTATGATTAGGATAGGCATCACATTCCCTGCACTGAGAAGGGACATGTGTTTACTCCAGAATTCCTTCATCTTCAGAAGTCGCTTGGTGGTGGATCCGGAGCCTATCTCTGGAAAATGGGCATGACACCTCAGGAATACAGCCTGGATGGGACACCAATCAATTGTATTAACAATTACGACAAAGTAGTTTATCATAGCCGTTTTACCTTCTGGCATGTTTTGGGGAACCTGAGAACCCAGAAGAAACCCAAACAGGCGTGGTGAGAACATGAGAACCTCCACACAGACAAAGAGCTCAGGATCAGACTTTGGAGCTGTGAAGCAATAACGCAAAATGCTGCACTACTGTGAAACCTGGGAGAACGGATATTTCCCCATAGATATTATGAAACGACAGGGAATAAATAGAAAACTAGAACTAAACATAGTAAAGGTGAACACTATAGGGTAACTACTGTAACTAATGATGATGCAGAGGTGGAGACAAGATCAAAACTCTCATGGTGGCTCAACAGTTATGGCTAGAAAATTAATCAACACCTTCTTACCAATCAGAATTGAGAATTTAACCGTACTATAAACAGATACATAATACTGATATAGATATACAGTATAAAGATACAATTAAAGCAGCCAAATGATCAAATATAAACACAATCTAATTTTAATGTGACTCAGTCAAAGGGTGGAAAAGTACTGGAAAAAGTACATTTAAGTGAACGTATACAATATATGACGAATAAAAAAAAGTGAAAATATCCAGCCAGATATGTACTATGTTTGCTACTTTTAAATGTACTGAAATATTAAAAAGAAACAGTAATATAAAGTAGCAAGTTTATCAGTTTTAACTGATTAAATTAAATAGTTCAGAGCAGATTAATTGACATGACATTGAAACTATATCTAATATATCTTCCATCCATCCATCCATGTTCTATACCGCTTATCCTCTTCAGGGTCACGGGGAACCTGGAACCTATCTCAGGGAGCATCGGGCAGAAGGTGGGGTACACCTGGACAGGGTGCCAATCCATCGCAGGGCACAATCTGATATACATTCACACACCCATTCATACACTACGGACACTTTGGACATGCCAATCAGCCTACCATGCATGTCTTTGGACTGGGGGAGGAAACCGGAGTACCCGGAGGAAACCCCCGCAGCACGGGCAGAACATGCAAACTCCGCACACACAGGGCCACGGTGGGAATCGAACCCCCGACCCTGGAGGTGTGAGGCGAACCACTAAGCCACCATGCGCCCCTAATATATCTTATTATATATAGTAATATATACTATAGAATATACTATATTATAAATACTATAAAATATAGTAACGAACTACAATTACTCAAGTAATTTCCAACCCTGGAAATTCAGTATTGTGCAAACTACTGAAGTTGAAAAACAAAGGTACTGCAAAATTCGAAGGTGAAAAAGTATTAGCTTTGAGAGTGATATCTTTGACAGGCATAACGAAGCATGAGCGTGAGAAAAAAAGAGCTGAGAAAGAAATTCAAGAGCTGCCAGCATGGTATCGGACTTTACTGATGAAATGACTACCACACTCGCACCTTTCGCCCCAAACTCAGTGGTTTATCATAAATCTTAAGACCAGTGAACTGATCCGAATCATTGAATCAATATGGTGCAAAGCCGTATACATTTTGTTTCAACATCCAAAGCTCCTCTTCTAAAGGAACTTTTTTTTTTTTTTTAAACAGCCTAATAAAACTATCTTCTCACAAAGAAAGGGCACGTAGTTTAGATATTTAATCTTACACTTCATTTGCATAATTGTATTTTGACTTCTGCGAAGCTAGTTTGCAGTACTGTGATAAATTAGACGGAAATTAATTTCTTCCTTATTTCTTCATCATTTTAATTTAAAATGGCTACAAAGAAATCGAAGTGGAATTTCTTACATATTGATTGCAGTCGAAGCCATTTTAAGACTCATTTGCTGTGTTACGTTCTTTGATTGATCTTCTTTGTTGCTACTGAATGAGCTTAGAGGCGTATTAAAATAACTACATTTCCCTGATGACTCTGCATGTCTGAAGCTTAATGAATGGCGTCTTAGTCTCTTTGCTATTTGTTGGCTGTTTTGATACTCATGCGCATTGTGAAGTTCATTCCAATATCACCTCTCTCTACAGGAATCCTTTCCAGAAGTTTACTTTTACTGCTGCTTTAAAGTGTGCATTTAAAACCAATCCCTAGGGAATATTTGGATAATGAATATTTTATATTGGGTGCACACAGTGGATAATAGTCCTTTGGGACTGTATAGGTTAGAAAGAAAATTACAGCATACAAATTGAAGAGAAAATGTGAATTTTGCTCATAGTAGATGTTCACACAGACCGTAATGAGAGGGGCACGTTCATTGTACTGCGTATGTACCTACAGTCCCCTCTGAATCTATTGGAACGGCAAGGCCAATTAATTTGTTTTTGCTGTAGACTGAAGACATTTAGGTTTGAGATCAAAAGATGAATATGAGAAGAGCCTTTAATACCTGGTATTTATATGTAGATTAAACAACATAGTACATTTTTTATCAGACCACCCAAATTTTAGGCGAGCAAAAAATATTGGAACACGCGACTTTCTTGTTACCCAGGCGTGTCCTGTTAGATTGATTGTTTGAACAATAACTAGCTCTGCACATCTAATCTTGGTTTCAGCCTTCAGTTTCACCTGTGAAGAATGCATTTGATGTTAAAAAGGATAAACCGACATGAAGATCAAAGTGCTGTGTATAGGAGAAAAGCAGGCCATCTTGACACTGAGAAAAGAGGGAAAATCAATCAGAGACATTGTACAAACATTGGGTATAAACAGTAGAACAATTTGGAATGTCCTGAGAAAGAAAGAAACCACTGGTGTACTGAGGAACAGACACCGAATGGGTCGGCCAAAGAAAACAACAGCTGAGCACAGAAATATTGTGAGAGCTGTGAAGAAACCCCCCCGAAAAATAATCAGTAACATCAACAACAATCTCCACAGGGCACAGGTGATGGTATCACAATCCACCGTTCGAAGAAGACTTTGAGAGCAGAAATATATGAGTCACAAAAGTTCTGAAACCAAGATCAACCTCTACCCAAGTGATGGAAAGGCCAAAGTGTGGAGAAAGAAAGACAGGATCTGCTCATGATCCAAAACCTACAAGCTTATCTGTGAAACATGGTGGAGGTAGCATCATGGCTTGGGCTTGCACCGCTGCTTCTGGAACATTCTCACTAATCTTTATTGATGATGTAACTCAGGAGGAGCAGCAGAATGACTTCAGATGTTTACAGGAACATTTTCTCTGCCGATTTACAGAGAAATGCAT